>NC_092383.1:66945312-67245312 GCF_030028105.1 Mobula birostris | reverse complement strand
ACTGCACCGCTGACTGACTTATGGGAGGAAACAAACTCAACTGGTGATGTTGAAAATTGGAGGGAAACTTTCATTCTAAATACCGTCCAGTGGTGATTATTGAAGAGAAGCTGTGAGATAGAAGAGGAGTATTCTAGGCCTAGGCTTACGGGCATTTCTGATAAGCTTAGTGATGAAGAATCAAAACCTTCGGAGTCAGTTCACTGCTCTTGTACAACAACGGACACAACAAATGTCCCTCTTTTTTACAAAACTATAAAAGTTTATTTACACAACAAATACATAAAGTAGAAACTTTATTCACAAGACAGTGAATAAATTCAAATTAAAATATGATTACTACTGTCTCTGATACAGTCAATTCCCTGGGGGGCCCACCGCTCCCAGAAATCCCCTACTGCACCCGTTGTGGCCGCATGCCCCCTCTCCAAAGACAGCCGGGCACGAACCTATCTCAGAAGAAGGGCAGGCATTCTACCGCCTCGCCCCGTGAATGGCCATCTTGGCCAGGCCCAGGAGCAAGCCCATCAGCAGATCCTCCTCACCACCCACTCCCTTCAGAACTGGGTGCCCGTATATGAGGATCGCGGGGCTGAATTGTAACCAGGACCTGACCAGCAGCTCCATCAGATACTCAAGCAGGGGCTGCAACCTCTCACACTCCATATGAGCGTGGTACACTGACTCCTCCCGGCCACAGAATGGACAGCTGGATGGGGTGTCAGTGAAGCTGCTTACAGACCTGTAACGCAGTACTGCCCTACACAACACCTTCCATCCCAGGTCTCCAATGTTCAGGGGAAAGACCCTGCATAAAGAGATCTCCAGTGGGGACCTTCTTCGCTGTCGATGGTAAAACAGACCGCCAAGGCGAGTCTGTTCGGCAGACGAAGGCAAGAAAGTGAAAGGTGCACAAGAGCAGCCCGTACAAGAAACACTTTGGAGCATCACGGAAGGATATGTTGGGCATCCCCGTTTGATGGCTCACCTTATGTGGGACCCTCTCCCACATGGTATCCCGAAGCCTGGATCCGATGAGCATTTCCGGCCCATCAGCTGGTGGTGCAGCCAGAACCCTTCCACTTCCTGAGCCTCCTCGACACCCACCATGACTGGACGGGGACCTGTCCCCCTCGCAGCTAGAGCACTGTCCCCACCAGAGCAGGAGCACCCTGTCTGGATAAGACTAGACCCCATACCCTCAACACCCTCAGTAAAAGCGAAGCAGCTCCCAGGGCAGCATGACTGATGCTGTTCGCTGCAAGCTGCTGGCAATGCCCCAGGCGGAGAAAGTGCATCGCCAGCGCATAGCAGCTCGGAGAGAGCGGTCACTATACAGGTATCTCTACAGAGTCCTGAGGCAATGAGCTGGGTGCACACACACACAGTAATGACAGGGCATCCTCCACAATCGAAAGACTCGCGACCGCACCAGAGACCCAATATCTCCAGTTGCTCCAAAAGAAGTCCACCAGCCTCTTGTGGGTCCTGGAGACAAAAGCAGTGGGTGGGACTAAAGTAATCAGCCGGTTACAACAAAAGCTGCATATCAATGGGTTTTACATGGACTGGTGATCCAAGTTGTCCTATTCCATTGTGCCTAGTCTGTGGCAAACAACTTACAAATGTTGCAATTGCTCCAGCAAAATGGAAAGCACACTTAACTACAAATCACAGCCATATGAGAAGTAAAGCACTGATTATTTTAAATGATTATTGGAATCTCAAAACAAATGGATTAAAGCTTTTGAAAATAAAATCACAGTCAGTATAAAAATTCAGGAAGCAAGTTATTTAGTAGCTTTAAAACCAGTTCACTTGAGAATGTTTAAAAATCTGTGTAAAAACCTGGACAAAAGGCACACCAGTCTCCTGCTACATACAGAAATCCGGATATTTAGCAGATGATGAGTTCTGAACAAGGTGTTTTACAGGAGTACTTTCAAAAAGAAAAATGGGAGCGGAAACTGTCCTACTTTAACAGACATTTTTTATCCTATGAACCAGTTTCCTCTGAAAGGAACTGGAGAAAATGTTTTTGACTTCAATTGGCAAGATTCTTGGATTTAAAATGAAACTGAATCTTTGGAAAAATCAAGCTACAAAAGGAAATCATGATATGTTTCCACCGCTGCTTGGGCTTGAGAGTGAGGAAGGACGTAAGACAGTTTCAAGTCTTATTGAAAACCACCTGGAAGAACTGCAGAACAAAATTGAAGAGTATTTTTCCTCCCTTTCAACACGTGTATCATCTCTCTGAATTTTCTGCTCAGCCTGAGAACTTTGAGAGAAGAGGAAAAACTCTGATCATGCACTCAAGATGAGATTTACTGACCCCCCTCTGGATAAGTTCTGGATTTCTGTGAAAGAACAGTCTTCTGCCATTCATAGGAATGTAATGAACATTTTGCTGCAGTTTTCAACTTACACCTGTGAGCAAGCTTTTTTCTTGTTTAATAAGCATCAAGAACAAGGACAGAGGTCATCTCATTTCAGTTGAAGGTGAAATCCGTGTGTGCTTATATCAAGTTCAACACAGAATTGAGAGATTTATTATGTTTGTCTTATGAGTTTTTAAAATTTATGAAAGAGAAATAAAGAGATTAATTTCAAGAAAACTTAACTATCTGTTTTCTTTAAGGAAGGTTGGGTAAAAGATCATTCACTACTCAAAAGAGCACTGACTTGTATCTACAACTGACTAATCATGCTAATGTACCGTGAGCTCTAGATATAATAATTTTTATGTAGGGGTTCCCTGAGACCTGAAATTATTTCAAGGGTTCCTCCAGTGCAAAAGGGTTGAGAAAGGCTGATCTCTACCAACCTTATTTACTCGTATCTATAGCCTTCTATGCCATGGCAATTCACATATTCATTCAGATTGTTCCTAACTGGCCTCATTCTGTGTCATTAAAGTCCCTATTCAATGATTCCTAGCCCAGGACTCTACTACTGGACATGGATGTGTGGCCTGTATTTACTGCTGTTCAGACAGCTAATCTCAAAGTTCAAAGCTCAAAGTACAGTTATTTCAAAGTATGTATACATTATACAACCCTGAGACAACCACAAAACAAAAAAAAGCAAAGAAACCCCAAAGAACCGGTTTAAAAAAAAGACCATCAAACAGCCAATTTGCAGAGAGACAAATCGTGCAAACAATAGAGGTGAGCAAATAGCATTCAGAATGAAAGTGAGTCCACAGACACGAAGACAGGCATCACTGCAGCTGTCAGAGTGAGTTTTTGGGTAGGTGACTCATTTACACTTAAGTGACTCTGGCCACCAATCTTCTGTTTGACAAAGTACTGTGGATTGAGTTCACAAAAATGCATTTCCTAAAAGCTGTGAATACCACACGCTACTGACGCCGTAGTTTGACCAGATGCTGTAGTTTTGAAGACACCCTTATTCATACTTTATAAATATTAATTGTCCTCTATGTTAGCACGTAAAATACCAAATAAACGTAGTGTGGATTTGACTTGCACTCCTAAAGGCTGTGAGTACAAGTCAGAAGGTGTGATGTTTTGTATGTAGTTTCAAAAGGAAGCATTGTCTATGCATACCTGTAACTTAGTAAGTAGCGATTGCCTTTTGTGTTTAGCATATAAATATCGAGCCCACATTGGGCTAGCAGACATTTCTACCGAAAGCGTCTCCGTCCATATGATGCGTGCTGTACCTTGTTGTCTCGAATAAAGAAGCTGCTTTGTATCTACCAGTAACTGTCTCTCCAGTGATCTCATCCATGCCACAACGCAGCTGGAGCAAGTCACAGCCTTAGCTCAGCGCAGAGCCAAGTAAACATCGCGGAGCAGCGAGCAGAACCAACCCATCCCTCGCCTGTGATCCCAACACCCTGCGGCATTTAAATCGTCCAAACATTGGGTCGTTCCTCGCTCTAGGACCTTCGATATGCTCTGGGCCTGGACTCCGCCATCATATTTCAGCCCATATCTAACTTCTCCAATTTGGCCCAGTACTTAAATCGATCAAACCTCGGGTCTTTCCTCGGTCTTGGGGCTGGGCTTGGGCTCTGCCTTGCCTCCACTCGCTTTGTCTCTTCATTGCTTGCCATGATCGTTTACCAGAAATTTTACCAGAAAAGTTGTTTCCTTTCTTTTGTTTGCCACCAATAAGTAGTCGCTAGGCTTCACCAGCACCATCTTAAACCTGAACATCCAGAACCCCAATGGTTAAAGAGAGATTACACGGTGAGATCTGATCCCACATGTTTTCAAGTATCTCATGTATTACTCATTAGCCACTTCTGCTACCGTGAACAACCCCAGCTTTAAAGATAAAATTAACAATTATCTTTATTCGTCACATGCACGTCAAAACAGCAAAACATACAGTGGAATGTGCCCCTTGCATTAACGACCAACACTGCGAAAATGTGCTGGGGGCAGCCCACACATGTCGCCATGCTTCTGGTGCTAACATAACATGCCAACAACTTACTAATCCGTGTATCTTTGGAAAATGGGAAAAAACTGGAGCACCTGAAGGAAACTCACACAGACATGTGGAGAGCATACACACTCCTCACAGACAGTGACAGGAATTGATCTGTCCGTAAAGAGTGTGTACGTTCTTCCCGTGTTCGTGTGAGTTTCCTCCGAGTGCTCCATTTAAACTACTATACCACCATGCTACCCAAATTCTCAGACCCGCAAGCTTGCTCATCTCCTGGTATCATTTCAGCATCCACCATCCCCATATTCAATGAACACCAAGTTCCAGAGTTACTGATTTGGTGTTGCACATTTCAGGAGTCGAAAGTATGTTATCTGAGACAAAAATAAACTGCTCCTGGGGGTTTGGGGAGCTGGTGGCAAGAAGAAGGAACTTATAGTCATGTCTGCAATCACGTGACTGGAAGAGGACTAGATGCAATGGGGAGAGAAGAGAAAGAACTGTCAGAATGGTTGGTGTGCATGAAAAGAAAAAAAACCTTTTGTCAAAATCTGGGCTTAAAAAGATTTTAAAGAGAGGAAGAGGTAGGCAGGCCAGGGTTTAAGAAAATGTTTTCAATAGAGATTGGTCAAAAACTAATCTGATTTAATTCAATGTTTAAATTTAAGCTTTTCCTCCACCCGGTGAGTTGTTCCATTAGTGTACCCATGCATTAAGTCCCATCTTCGTTCCTTGCATTACTTCTACAAATCAGGATAATATTCAATGGAGCAAGCCATTATAAAATAGGAATTATAATTCTGGTGATAAAACTTAAACGTTCTTGAACATTGAATTTTATAGCAGATCCATTATCTGGAGAAATTGCTTTTTTCAAATATGCTATTGGATTCTTTTTATTTCACAGTTCATAAAGACCTGTACAATTTTGGACTTACATTTTAATAGACGTTCTCTGGGAAACATTAATATTATCAAATCACACAACATCAGTAAAATGAGCGAACAGGTGCCTCTCAACTTACCAGAATTGACTTGCTCTAAGTGACAGCTATATTTCAGCACTTTTATATTCAGCAGGATGGATAGTGCTGATGGTTCAGTAAAGAGTCACTAGCCAGTCACACTGTGCTTCAGTGTGCTCCAAACTTCCACGTCTGTGCACTGCAGCATAGAAGAACATAACGTACTGGAGATCAGGTTCATCCACGTCCAATCTCTCACTCCGCCCCGGACTCACCAAAAGAAAACACTGCATTCCATACCTGACCAGCACAAATGAATAGATACAGTTCATTAAATGTTTCTCAGCTTTAAGCCATATCTAACATGACCTCATTCATATGAATTGGGTTATTGACTTCCTAAAATGTAAGTGGAAAGAAATGCTTTTCTAACATCATTTTAATTAACATTAATGTTTCTCATTACAACAGTTACATTATTAATAATTATTAATAAAAGATTAAGTTCAATTAAATGGCAAATACAATTCAATTACAATTGTTGTCAGATTGCCCAATGCACCCACCACGAGAAACTGAAGCAGCACTGGCTGAACAGTGAAACCAGCTTTTATTTTCTTCATTAATGGAGGGAGGAGGAGAATATGGCGGCACAATGCAGCGTGCGCTGCCTCTCCGGTGAATGATATCTGTAATCTGTCAAGTAGGGGACCGTGCACAATTCTGATTTGATGGAGACAGATATGAGAGTACGGAGGAACATCTGGAGAAACTTCTGAAATGCCTGCTTCGCTGCCGCTGCTACTGTGTGGTAACCGGAATCTCCAGAGCAGAAGGCCCCAAATCCTCGGCTTTGCTTGTTTCGGCAGCCGGGGCTAGGTCAAGGGTGCCCAGCAGAGGATAATGCTCGGGAGGCTGTATCGGAGGGGCTGGTCGGAGGCTCAAATTTTTCGGATGGACGGACTCGGTGTCAGCTGCTTCCAAGGCATCGGCAGTTGTCGGTGCCTTGGAGGTTTATGGCAGGGAGTTTCTCCCTTTTGCTGCCTGCTATCGGGGACTCGGGAGTCGATCGGGATTTGAGACTTTTTTTTACCGTGCCCATGGTCTGTTCTTTATCACATTATGGTATTGCTTTGCACTGCTATAACTATATGTTATAATTATGTGGTTCTGTCAGTGTTAGTCTTTGGTTTGTCCTGTTTTCTGTGATATCACCCTGGAGGAACATTGTATCATTTCTTAATGCATGTATGCATTTCTAAATGACAATAAAAGAGGACTGAGTGTTCTCATAATCTAATGTAATAGGTTGATTGCTGTGGAAGAATCACAATCTTCGAACACTTTTATTTGTGTTGATGTTCATCAGATGCAGTGACACTTATTCAAGGACAAAATATCGCTGTAACTAACAAAGGGAGTATAATGTATATTGATACAGTTAAAAATAGAGTGATAGCCATCTGGAAACATCTTGCTTTCTTAACCATGTTTTCGCTGACTTACATTTAGAATATACCTTGTACACAAATTAAGTCAACAAAATCTACGAGTGGAATGGACAATGTAGAAATGGATTTTTGCATGATTTAAAACCACTTAGCATCTTTCATCATTACAATGATTGAAGTTTCTTCAGTTAAATAAGAGCATTTGAAAGTCACTGTCAAAAAGTCCTTGCTCAGTAGATCTGCAGCCATCATCAATGATAATCAGTCTGATTTGGGGAGATACAAAGTAACTTCATTACAAAACACTCTGCAAATGTATGCTTCTTTTCATGAGGTACAAGTGAGGTTTTAATTCTGCACAAAGAAATATTTACTGTTTTACTGCATTTCTGGCCCAGGAGCTACTTTTATCTATATAAGTTATAATTTTATCTGCAAAACACTTCAAAGTATAACAGATTAAAATGAGTTTCTTTTAAATCTATAGTTTGTTTACAATAATTCATTTTGGCCATGACTCTTTAGTTTGCAAAATGTAAAATCATGAAAATCTGGTTGAAAATTGTGCTCTTTATTATCTTGCTTTCTTTCTGTGATTTAAATCATTGAATCATAGCAACAGACACGACAGAAATGGAGCCCTTACAGTCCATTTCATTCATGCCAGCTGCGATGCCTATCTACTCTAATCCCATTTGCACTTGAGGACCATGTTCCCACAAGGTTTTCTTATCCAAGTACTTGGCCAACCAACTTTTAAATGTTGCACTTTTATTCTGCCTCCACCACCAGCTGTAGAAGCTCATTCCAGATATTCACCACCCTCGGTATAAAAAACCTCCCCTTCAGATCTCCTTGAATTTTGTTCGCATTCATCAGAAACCTGTGCCCTCTAGTTCTAGACATCATTGCCCTTGGAAAAGGATTATAACTGCCTTTCATTTCTTTGACTCTCATAATCTTATGAACCTTTATAAAGATACCTCTCAGCCTCCTCCCTTCCAAAGGAATAAATCCTACCCTACCCAATCTGTCCTTACAGTTACAGCCCTCAATCCTGGTGAATTAGTTCTGCCCTCTTTCTGTTGCTGTGATGTCCTATCTATAATGTCAGGACAAGAAATGTACACAACAATCAGAACCAGGTTTAATATCACCAGTATATGTCGTGAAACGTGTTAACAGTGGCAGCAGTACCACGATTGTCTATTCAATCTCCTGCTATCTGGTAGGAAATACAGCAGCATTTTAGACAGGACAGTAAGACTAAAAACAGCTTCCTCCCAAGCTCTGTCATGCAGCTGAATAATACTACATCATGACTTGCCAATGGCCTTTGAGTGTTATGGACTTTCGAAGTCACTTGTTGCATGTAAACATAGGAATTTTCTTTTATTAATTAGTACCACATGCACTGTAAATATCTGTTTTGCACAGACTGGGGTAACACTACAATCTCATTGCCTTGAGCAATAATAATAAAGTTCTTTCTATTTTATTCTTTCTATTTTCTATTCAGCTGATCTATGTCCCACTATGTCCTTGGAGAACTTCCTCCGGTATCTAAACTTCACCATTTTTTTTTCATGAATGCGAACTTACTGACCATACTGTGTGCATTCCCACCTAAGTCCTTTCTATGTATAAAGCAAACAGCAAAGAACAAGCCCTAATCCCTGCATTATGTTACAGATTTTTAGTCCAAGTGGAGGCTACCCAAATGGATCATAAGGTCACAAACAAGAGAAAATCTGCAGATGCTGGAAATCCAAGCAACACACACAAAATGCTTGAGGAACTCACCAGGCCAGGCAGCATCAATGAAAAAGAGTCTTGGCCTGAAATATCGACTGTACTCTTTGCTGCCTGGCCTGCTGAGTTCCTCCAGCTTTTTGTATGGAAGATGAGGTGTTGCTCCTCCAACCTGAGTTTAACCTCATCATGGCAGTAGATGGGGCCATGGACAGACATAGCAGAAAGGAAATGACAAGCTAAATTGAAATGGGTCGCCACAAGGAAATTTTGCCTTTTGCGGTGGGCCAAGTGAAAAGTGCTTTACAAAGTGATCTCCCAGTTTGCATGGGATCCCACCTTCCACCTCAGCCGGCAAAATTTTTCTGACTTCCAGTAATTTCTATCTCCTCCCTTCTTCTTTCTTTTTCCATTCCCCATTCTGGATACCTTCTCATCTCTACTCTTCTCCTCACCACTAATTATATTTATCACAAAGTAATTTGTATATAATTTCCATAAATCCATTTAGTCTTGCACAAAATCAACAGGATATTTAAATTTAATATGAATGATTACATTCCCTCCGCTAGCCTGTAGAAATCTTTCAGCACAGCCAAAGAATTCAGAGCCTAGACCCCTGCGTGACTGGCCGAGATACTGTTGGAATCCTTTCTCATCGTTCTTCTAGAATAGACAATTTCTCCTTTACAGCATTGTGCAGCACAACACAATGCCATTATTCTGTCAGCACAAATAGTACAAACTGCGAGATACCACTGGAGTAATCTCCATGAAATGCCAAATTTTAACGAGCTGAAGGTTGAATATTTCTGTCTCAGAAATGTATTTCATCAACACAGCTGTCTTTGTCACCTCTTTCTTTGTGTTGTAGTGGTCTTGCTGCAGGTGTGACATGGTTAGTAGATAACATATCTACCCAATGCAGTCCTTTTATACTATTTATCTTAAACAACAATGCAGACACCCTGTTAATATGTTTCATTTACAATCTGGAGAAAAGCCTTTAACTTTCATTTTACTGATCATGCCTCATCTGACAGTTAAGGGAGCACTAATCCCTTCTACTAATTAAAAGAGAATCTTAGGGATATAAGAATAGCTTTTTGGGGTATTATAAATGATTCCTATTGTAGCTGCTGTCAGAAGACCTGTTAGGCATTTGAGAGAGACCAGGTTACAAGAAAATCAGTGGATGAACGAGTTTATAGGAAGAGCTGGTGGACCAGACATAGGCATGATGTACCTTCTTTGTTGCAAGGAACTGTATCACAATGAATGGGATTAATGCTAATGTTTACTTAAGAAATAGTGCATTGCTGTAAAAAATTCGACCTATCCCATCAACATATTCTTGGATTTGAATGTAATTATAGGCCGCTTTTCTCAAAATCAGAATCCCATTTGCTATCACTGACATATGCCATGAATTTTGCTGTTTTATGCCTGTAGTACAGTGCAAAACAGAAAAAAATACTGTAAGTTACAAGATAATAAATAAACAAATAAATAAATAGAACAAAAGTGGGATAATGAGGTAGCGTCCATGGGTTCATAGGCCATTTGGAAATCTGATGGTGTAGTGGTAGATGTAATTCTTAAAATGTCTTCGATATCCAATCAACCTTCACAATATCCAGAAGGACTCAGTAATGCTGAAGTTTAGTGTCATGGAGGTAGTCACATACTTGTGATAAGAGACCTGCTGCTCTGTTGTAGGCTTGGTCTTGTGGAATGATGTATCTGCATACGAAGGCACAGCTGTCCAGCTTTCTCTTTCTTGTTGAAGTTATAAAAGGACCTGCAGATGGTGGAAAACTGAAATCAAAACAAAAACTGCTGGAAATTATCAGCATACCAGGCATCACCTAAAAGCCTTAATTTTTGGGTCAATTCCCTTTCAGCCAAGAACTGTTACATGCTGACATATTGAAGATTTATCTAATTGCATTTTTATCCTGGATTTCCTCACTTGCAAACCCCAGTCAGTTTGGATTGGCAACAACATCTCCACCACAACTTCCATCGATACATAAGGCTGTGTGCTTAACCCCCTGCTCTACTTGCTATACTGTTATGAGTGTGAAGCTAAGCATAACTCCAATGCCAAATTCAAGTTTGCTGATGACACCAGTGTCACAGGCTGAATCAAAGGCAGTGATGAATCAGCATATAGGATGGAGATTGAAAACCTAGCTGAGTGGAACATCACAGCCTGGTATAGAAACTCCACTGCCCTTGAATGGAAAGTCCGACAAAAAGAAGTGGATATGGCCCAGTCCATCGCAGGTCAAGTCCTACCCACCATTGAGCACATCTACAAGAAATGTTGTCCCAGGAAAGCAGCATCTATTATCAGTGACCCCAGCACCAAGGACATGATCTCTTCACTCTGCTGCCATCAGGAAGAAGATACAGGAGCCTTAAACCTCATACTACCAGGTTCAGAAACAGTTACTACCCCTCACCCATCAGGTCTTGAACTAAAGGGGACAACTTCACGCAACTTCACCTGCCCCATCATTGCCCCACAACCAATGGACTCACTTTCAACAGCTCTTCATCTCATATTCTTGTTATTTATTGCTTATTTATTTATTTATTGTTATTTCTTCTTTTTTCTATTTGCACAGTTTGTTGTCTTCTGCACTCTAGTTGAATGTCCTAATTGGGCAGTCTATCATTGATTCTGATATGGTTATTATTTTATAGATTTATTAAGTATACCCACAATATGAATCTCAGTGTTGTATATGCTAACATATATGTATCTACTTTGATAATAAAATTTACATGAAAGTTTGGACTTTAATTTGGCTTATGATCTCAAGAAATGTGATCACATGTTCCTGCTTTCCACTACTGTCAAAAGAAGATTTAAATTTACACCTACATTCAATGGTCTCTTTATTAGGTACACCTATACACCAGCTCATTAATATAAATATCTAATCAGGCAATCATGTGACACCAACTCAAATGCATATAAGCATGCAGATATAGTCAAGAGTTTTAGTTATTTTATACTTTATTGTCGCCAAACAATTGATACTAGAATGTACAATCATCATAGCAATATTTGATTCTGTGCTTCCCGCTCCCTGGACTACAAATCGATAGTAAATATTAAAAATTTAAATTATAAATCATAAATAGAAAAATGGAAAGTAAGGTAGTGCAAAAAAACTGAGATGCAAATCTGGATATTTGGAGGGTACGGCCCAGATCCGGGTCAGGATCCATTCAGCAGTCTTATCACAGTTGGAAAGAAGCTGTTCCCAAATCTGGCCATATGTTATTGTTCAGATGAAAGATCAGAATAAAGAACAAATGTGATTTAAGTGATATTGACTGTGGAATGATTCACACTTAGTCTTTTTTTTTCTCACTGGGCAGCAATCAGCATGACAGGTCATTAATTAGTGACAGAGTGCAAGGTTTAAAAAGAGCTTGGGGATTTCCTGCTATTTTCTCGATGAGGGGCAATCAGCACAGAAGGTCATTCACGGGTGACACGGAGCAAGGTTTCAAAAGAGTTCGAGGGCCTTTCGGCTTTTTTCTTTACTGGAGGCAATCAGCACGGGGCCAATAAAAAGAAAGGAGTTGTACATAGAGCAGCCATTGTTGGAGAGGGACATTATTAAAGTGGTCTAGCTTTAGCTCAACAGGCTTGGATCTAAATAAGTGTGTAGGAATGTTCATACAAAGCTTATTTTCTTTTAGTGTATAGTTAGTGCACTGAGAATAGATCTAGAAGTAATGATATGTTCCGTGAGTGAGATTTGGGATCCCTCCAGTCTCCCTGATTACGACATCTGCATAAGGTGCATTGAGCTACAATGTGTTAAGGAACTGGAACTGTAGCTTGATGACCTTCTGCTCATACAGGAGAATGAGCAGGTTACAGACAGGAGCTACAGGAAGGTAGTCACCCCTGGGTTGCAGGAGACAGGTACCTGGGTGACTGTCAGAAGAGGGAAAGAAAATAGGCAGCCAGTGCAGAGAACCCCTGTGGTATGCTGCCTTGGATACTGTTGGGGGTGATGACCTACTGGGGAAGTCACAGTGACCAGGTGCTTGGTACAGAGTCTGGCTTTGTGACTCAGAAGGGTAAGCAAGAGAAGGAGAGTGCAGTAGTGACAGATAATTCCATAATTAGAGGAGCAGAGAGCAGATTCTGTGGATGTGAAGGAGATACCCAGATGTCATGTTGTCTCCTAGGTGATTGGATCAGGGATGTCTTGGACTGGGTCTATGGCATTCTTAAGAGGAAGAGTGAATAGCCTTAAGTTCTGATACATATTGGTACCAACAACATAGGTAGGAAAAGGGAGGAGATTCTGAAGAGAGAATATAAAGAATTAGGCTGAAAGCTGTAAAGCAGGATGTCCAGGGTAGCGATCTCTAGATTGCTGCCTTTTTCAAGTGGGGGGTGTGGGGAACCAATACCCTTCTGGTAGGTTTTCTAGAGCTGTTGGGGAGGGTTCGAACTAATTTGCTAGGGGGATGAGAACAGGAATGATAGCGCTGACGTTGGAGAAGTTGGTATACAAGCACGTGCATTGTGTAGTGAGACTGTGAGGGAGGATAGACAGATGATAGGGCAAAATTGCAGACAGTGGGATGAGTGAAAGTGTAACAGGGGGCCAAAATAAAAAATGGTGAAGAATACAGGACTGAAGGTGTTATATTTGAATGCATGCAGTGTACAGAATAAGGTAGATGATCTTGTAGCGCAGTTAGAGATTGGCAGGTATGATGTTGTGGGCATTTCTGAGTCATAGCTGAATAATCATAATTGGGAGCTTTACATCCAAGGATATACATTGCATTGAAAGGACAGGCAGGTTGGTTCATGGGCTGGGGTGGCTCTATTGGTAAGAATTGAATTCAAATCCTTAGAAAGAGTTGATGTAGGGCAGGAAGAATTAGAATCCTCTTGGGTAAAGTTAAGAAACTGAAAGGGTAAAAAGACCCTAATGGGAGTTATATACTGGCCCCTGATCAGTAGACAGGATGTGAACTACAAATTACAACAAGAGATAGAAGATGCATGTAAAATAGGCAATGTTATGATAATTATGAAGGATTTCAATATGCAGGCAGTTGGAAAAATCTGATTGGTGCTGGATCCTAAGGGAGGGCAATGAGATGTTTTTTTAGAGCAGCTTGAGGTTGAGCCCACTAAGTGAATGACTATTCTGGATTGCCTGCTATGTAGTGACCCAGATTTGATTAGGAAGCTTAAGCTAAAGGAACCCTTAGGAGACAGTGAATACAATATGATAGAATTCGCCCTGCAGTTTAAGAGAAAAAACTAAAATCAGATGTATCAGTATTAGAGTGGAGGAAAGGGAATTATAAAGGTATGAGAGAGGAGCTGGCCAAAGTTGATTAGAAGGGGATATTAGCAGGGATGACGGCAGAACAGCAATAACTGGTGCTCAGGGGGAAATTTGGAAGGCGCAGAAAAGATACATCCCAAAAATGAAATATTCTAAAGGGAAGATGAAACAATCTTGGTTGATGAGGGAAGTCAAAGAAAGTATAAAATCAAAAGAGAAGGCATATAATATAGCAAAAATTAATGAGAAGGTAGAGGACTGTGAAGCTTTTAAAAGCCAACAGAAGGGGATTAAAAAGCTATAACGAGAGAAAAGATGAAATATGAAGGTAAAGCTAGCCAATAATATAAAAGAGGATTCGAAAAGTTTTTTTTCAGATATTTAAAGAGAGATGAGAGTGAATATCAGACCACTGGAAAATGATGCTAGAGAGGTAGTAATGGGGGAACAAATACATGGCGGATGAACTTAATAAGTATCTTGCATCAATCTTCTCTGTGGAAGACACTGGCAGAATGCCAGAAATGTGAGAGTACCGGGGGGCAGAAGTGAGTGATGTTGCTGTTACTGAGGAGAACATTCTTGGGAAGGTGAATAGTTTGAAGGACTGTAGATAAGTCAACTGGACTAGCTGGACTACATCCAGTGTTCTGAAAAAGGTAGGAGTAGAGATTATGAAGGCATTAGAAATGATCTTTCAAGAATCACTAGACCCTGGAATGCTTTCTGAGGTCTGGAGAATTGCAAATGTCACTCCACTCTTTAAGAATGGAGGAAGACAGAAGAAAGGAAACTACAGGCCAGTTAGCCTGATTTTCAATAGGTACATTTAATGTCAGAGAAATGTGTACAATATACATCCTGAAATTCTTTTTCTTTGCAAACATCCACGAAAACGGGACTGCCCCAAGGAACGAATGATAGTTAATCATTAAGAAAGAATAACAAGCAATGTTATTGCAGGAAAGGTACTCAAATCAATAGAAAATTAGCTGACTGGCAAGCAGAAAAGAGTGGGAATAAAGGGGGCCTTTTCTGCCAGTGACTAATGGTGTGCCACAGGGTTGTTGCTGGAATCTTTTCTTTTCACGTTGCATGTCCATAAGTTGAGTGAAGGAATTGCGGCCAAGTTTGCAGACGATACAAAGAAAGGAGGACTAGCAGGTAGTGTTGAGAAAGTAGGGTATATGCAGAGGAGTTAGACCGATTAAATGAATGGGCAAGGATGTGGCAGATGGAATATAATTACGAAAGTGAATGATCATCCACTTTGACAGAAGGATTAAAGGCATGCTCTATTTTGTAAAAGGGGAGAAATTTCAAAAATCATAGGTTCAGAGGGACTTGGCAGTCCTATTGTAGGATTCCCAGGAGCAGATAGGGAGACATATTCTGGAAAGGTGTAATAATAACAGAGTTGTTGTGGTGAGAGATTTTAATTTCCCAAATATTGATTGGCATCTCCCTAGAGCAAAGTGTTTAGATGGGGTGGAGTTTGTTAAGTGTGTTCAGGAAGGTTTCCTGACACAATATGTAGATAAGCCTACAAGAGGAGAGACTGTACTCGATCTGGAATTGGGAAATGAACCTGGTCAGGTGTCAGGTCTCTCAGTGGATGAACATTTTGGAAATAGTGATCACAATTCTATCTCCTTTACCATAGCATAGGAGAGAGATAGGAACAGACAGGTTAGGAAAGCAGTTAATTGGAGTAAGGGGAAATATGAAACTATCAATCAGGTACTTAGAAGCATAAATTGGGAACAGATGTTTTCAGGGAAATATATGGCAGAAATGTGGCAAATATTCAGGGGATATTTGTGTGGCGTTCTGCATAGGTACGTTCCAATGAGACAGGAAAAGGATGGTAGGGTACAGGACCTGTGGTGCACAAAGGTTGTTGAAAATCTAGTTAAGAAGAAAAGGAAAGCTTAGGAAAGGTTCAAAAAACTAGGTAATAATAGAGATCTAGAAGATTATAAGGCTAGCAGGAAGGAGCTTAAGAATGAAATTAGGAGAGCCAGAAGGGGCCATGAAAAGGCCTTGGTGAGTAGGATTTAGGAAAACCCCAAGGCATTCTACAAGTATGTGAAGAGCAAGAGGATAAGTCATGACAGAATAGGACCAATCAAGTGTGACAGTGGAAAAGTGTCTGTGGAAACAGAGGAGATAGCAGAGGTGCTTAATGAATACTTTGCTTCAGTATTCACTACAGAAAAGAATCTTGGTGATTGTAAGGATGACTTACAGTGGACTGAAAAGCTTGAGCATATAGACATTAAGAAAGGGGATGTGCTGGAGCTTTTGGAAAGCATCAAGTTGGCTAAGTCTCCGGGACCGGACGAGATGTACCCCAGGCTACTGTGGGACGCAAGGGAGGAGATTGCTGAGCCTCTGACAATGATCTTTGTATCATCAATGGGGACAGGAGAAGTTCTGGAGGATTGGAGGGTTGCAGATTTTGTTCCCTTATTTGAGAAAGGGAACAGAGATAGCCCATGAAATTATAGACCAGTGATCTCTTACTTCAGTGGTTGGTAAGTTGATGGAAAAGATCCTAAGAAGCAGGATTTATGAACATTTGGAGAGGCAAAATATGATTAGGAATAGTCAGCATGGCTTTGTCAAAGGCAGGTCATGCCTTACAAGCCTGATTGAATTTTTTGAGGATGTGACTAAACACATTGATGAAGGTAGAGCAGTAAATGTAGTGTATATGGATTTCAGCAAGGCATTAGGTATCCAATGCAAGGCTTATTGAGAAAGTAAGGAGACATGGGATCCAAGGGGACCTTGCTTTGTGGATCCAGAATTGGCTTGCTCACAGGAGGCAAAGAGTGGTTGCAGATGGGTCATATTCTGCATGGAGGTCGGTGACCAGTGGTGTGCCTCAGGGATCTGTTCTGGGGCCACTTCTCTTCATGATTTTTATAAATGACCTGGATGAGGAAGTGGAGGGATAGGTTAGTAAATTTGCTGATGACACAAAGGTTGAGGGTGTTGTGAATAGTGTGGAGGGATGTCAGAGATTACAGCGGGACATCAATATTGGTCTGAGAAGTGGCAGATGGAGTTCAACCCAGATAAGTGTGAGGTGGTTCATCTTTGTATGTCACATACAATGGTAGAATATAGTATTAATGGTAAGACTCTTGGCAGTGTTGGAGGATCAGAGGGATCTTGGGGTCCGAGACACTCAAAGCTGCTGCGCAGGTTGACTCTGTGGTTAAGAAGGCGTACGGTGCATTGGCCTTCGTCAACCGTGGGATTGAGTTTAAGAGCCAAGAGGTAATGTTGCAGCTATATAGTAGTCAGACCCCACTTGGAGTACTGTACTCAGTTCTGGTCACCTCACTACAGGAAGGATGTGAAAGCTATAGAAAGGGTGCAGATGAGATTTACAAGGATGTTGCCTGGATTGGGGAGCATGCCTTATGAGAATAGTTTGAGTGACCTTAGCCTTTTCCCCTTGTAAGGGTGGAAGGAGAGAGATGACCTGATGAAAATGTATAAGATGATGAGAAGCATTGATCATGTGGATAGTCAGAGGCTTTTTCCCAGGACTGAAACGGCTAACATGAGAGGGCACAGTTTTAAGGTGCTCGGAAGTAGATACAGAGGCGAATTCAGGAGTAAGTTTTTTACGCAGAGAGTGGTGAGTGCGTGGAATGGGCTGCTGGCGACGGTGGTGGAGGCGGATATGATAGGGTCTTTTAAGAGACTCCTGGATAGGTACATGGAGCTTAGAAAATTAGAGGGCTATGGGTAACCCTAAGTAATTTCTAAAGTAACATGCTTGGCACAGCATTGGGCATGTATTATGCTGTAGCTTTTCTATGTTTCTATGTTTCTAATCTCTAAAGGTTGTGTAGGTTCTAAGGAAGGCAAACATAATGTTAGCATTCATTTTGAAAGGACTAGAATACAAAATCAAGGATGTTGTGTTTATAAGGCATTGATCAGACCACACTTGGAGTATTATGAGCAGTTTTGGGCCCCTTATCTATGAAATGATATGCTGGCGTTGGAGAGGTTCCTAAGGAGGATCACGAGAATGATCCCAGGAATGAAAGGCTTAATATATAAGAAGCATTTGATGGCTCTGGACCTGTACTCAATGGAGTTTAGAACAATGAGGGGGGTATCTTATTGAAACCTATCAAATATTGAAAGGCCTAGATAGAGTGGATGTTTCCTATAGTGGGGGATACTAGGACCAGAATCAGAATAAGGTTCATTATCATTGGCATGTGATGTGAAATTTGTTAACTTAGCAGCAGCAGTTCAATACAATACATAACATGGAAGAGAGAAAAAAATAATAATAAATAAATAAATTGCAGTATACATATATTGAGTAGATATTTTAAAATGCAAAAAACAGAAATACCATATATTATAAAATGTGAGATAGTGTCCAAGGGTTCAATGTCCATTTAGGTCAATGTCCATTGACCAAAGGGCAAAGCGTCAGAATAGAGAGACTTCCATTTAGAACCGAGATGAGGAAGAATTTCTTTAGCCAGAGGCTGGTGAATCTGTGGAATTCTTTGCCACAGACAGCTGTGCAGACCAAGTCATTGGGTACATTTAAGGTGGAGATTGATAGGTTCTTAATTAATCGGGTCATCAAAGTTTACTGGGACAGGGGAAGAGAATAGGGTTGAGAGGGATAATAAATCAGCCATGATAGAATGGTGAAGCAGACTCGATGGGCCGAATGGGCTAATTCTGCTCCTAGGTCTCATGGTCCAATCTTTAATTGGCAATTTTGTTAATTGTAGTTAACACGATGGTTTGATTAGAAACAAATCCATTGAACTAGCATACGTGGTGTTTTTCTTCTTATTATACAGAAAAGAACACAATTCAACTTATTTGTGTATTATATAAATTTTGCATTGTTTAATAGACAGAGCGGACTGTAGATAGTAATAAGCCATGAATCCAAGGGTATTTTTTTCGATGTTGAAACAGTATACATGCATACATATACATTCTACATTAAATACATCCTGTACTTAATAAAGTGGACACTGAGTGTATGTTCCTTGTCCTCTTCCTCTGTGCCCCATCACTTCAAGGTTTGACGTGTTGTGCATTCAGAGATGCTCTACTGCACTCCACTGTTGTAACACGTGGGTATTTGCTTTCCTGTTGCCTTCCTGTCAGCTTGAGCCAGTCTGGCCATTCTCCACTGACCTCTCTCATTATCAAAGCAATTTCACCCACAGAACTGCCACCCACTGGATTCTTTTGTTTTGTTTTTTGCACCAATCTCTGCAAACTCTAGAGACTGTTGTGCTTGAAAATCCCTGGAGATCAGCAGTTTCTGAAATACCCAAATCACCCTGTCTGGTACAAACAATCATTTCAAGATCGAAGTCACCTAGATCACGTTCCTTCCCCATTCTGGTGCGGTGGTTTGAATTACAGCTGAACCATGTCTGCATGCTTTAATGCATTGAGTGGCCCTCAAATGATTGGCTAATTAGATATTTGACTTAACAAGCAGGTGCACTGGTGTACTTAATAAAGTGGCCACTGAGTGTACACAATCAGAGGGGAGGAGAAGATGGTGGCGTGATGCAGTGCGCGCGGCCGCTCTGTTAAATAGGGGCCGTGCACAATCCTGATTTGATGGAGACGGACGTGAGAAGCATGGAGGGACATCTTGAGAACTTTCTGAAATGCCTACTTCACTGCCACTGCTACTGGGCAATCGAGAATCTCCGGAGGGGAAGGCCCCAAATCCTCGGCTATGCCTGTTGCCTGTTGTTGGGGCGGGGGTCAAAGCGCTGGGCAGAGATGGTGCGCGTTACTTGGTGTCGGAGGGCTGGTCGGAGGCTCGAAGTTTTCGGACGGACTCAAGAGTCGGACTGTTGTCGGGTGCTTCCAGGGTTCTGCATCGGCAAGTTTGCGGCGCTGGAAGCTCATGGCAGGGAGAGTTCCTCCCTTCTACCGTCTGCGTGAGATGATGGGACTTTCAAGAGACTTTGTGACTTTTTCTCACCGTGCCCATGGTCTGTTCTTCATCAAATTACAGTATTGCTTTGCACTGTTGTAACTATATGTTATAATTATGTGGGTTTTGTCAGTTTTTTTTTAGTCTTGGTTTGTCTTGTGCTTCTGTGATATCATTCTGGAGGAACAAATTGTATCATTTCTTAATGCATGCATTACTAAATGACAATAAAAGAGGACTGCATCTCCTCATAATCTAATCTAATCTAATCTAGTTGGTACACTAATGAATCACAAATCAAATTTTCCTAGAGAGGAAACAAGAAAAAAGTAAAATGGACTCTGAACTTCTATTAAACAGCTAAATATCTTCTGTACAGCAATGGGTTACAGATTAGTGCCAAAACAGACGTCATGGAGAATGTTCTTCACAGAATAAATTAAATGACCTGGACTTTGCTGACAACATTGATCTCAGTGAAAATGCTACACAAAAGGTTCTGCCATCTCTGAGCTACACGGCACATTTTACAATATGAGCTCCTGTCGGGTGTCTGGCAGCCAGCAACAGTGACGTTACTAGCTGAGTGAGAAACCATCACATTGAAATATGCTTGCAGACAGCAAATCAGAAAATATAAGGGATAAGAAATTTAGGAAGGAACATTAAGCTGACTGCATGAGCATTTGTGGCAGTCTTCTTTAAAGTCTTTTAAGAGTGCTTGAGGATTCAAATAAGAGGTGATACAGAGTGGTTCTTGGATGTGTAAACACACAGAGGGGACATTCTTCAATCATTCTGCAACAGAGAAACTTGTGCGATCAAACAGAGTCAGCAAAAATTGGGGAAGGAGATCAGGGAGGCGGGTGACATCAGTGGAAGAGACAGCAGAAAGGGAAAGCAGATGGGGAAGTAACATGGAGAAATGGGAGATAAAATACAAAGCTAGGCAATAAGAAGGAATGTCAAATACATGACCAGGAAAGGTGGGTTGGTTTTGGGTTGAAGTGAACAAGACAAAATCTTTATGGGGCTTATGACAGGTCGCAGAACTTGCATGGTCACTTTTACCAAACACAGAAGCATGTCTCAGCTCTAAAGTTAAGACCAGCTTCTGTTCAATTGGCCTTCAGAGTCTGTAGGCTTCAAATGCACAAATGGATTTTGTAAATAATACCAAGATACATATGATGCACCCTTCAACCTCTTTGTGCACCCCTGTAGCATTTGTCAGTTTCATATTAATGTGGAGGGTTCAGGAGAACTTTAAAATTTGTGCAAAACACAGCAGAAGGATAAAGCTGTGTTTTAGACTAATTCATTTGGAATTGCACAGAACTGTCCTGCTACACAGGAGTGTTTTATAGTATGTTATAAAACAGTTTATAATAATTGAAAGAGTACAATCTATAAGGGGCCCAAAAGCTGACTTAGAACTGAGAGCAGCAGAGCACAGCAAAGGTCCTTCACCCCTATCATGATGCCAATCTAAACTGATTCCATCTGCCTTCACTTTTTCCATATACATTTCCTTCCTACCTGTTCATGTATTTGTCAAAATGCCTCTTCAGTATTGCTCTGATATCTGTTTTCATCACTCACCCCGGTAGAAAGTTACATGAACTTGCCACACTTCAAGTAAATAAACTTGCCTCATAAATCTCCTTTCAACTTTCTCCTTCTCACCTAAAACTATGCCCTCTAGTGTATGACATTTCCACCCTGTGAAAAAGACTCTGCCCTATCTGAAAACTTTACATCCTGCCAGCCAGCAAAAATAATGCAGGATTATCTATCTTATCCAATCCAGACAACTTTCTGACAAAGCTGTTCTACATTCTATCCAAAGCCTTCTTATCCTCCCAGCAACACAGCACAAAAACTGCACTCCACATATGACTTAAACAAAGTTCTGTACTGCTGCAATATGACTTTCCATCTTCCATACTCAATGCCCCAACTAATGAATGCAAGCATACCATATAACATCTTCCCTATCCATTTGACTTGTTTCTTGTTTTGCCATCATTCCAAAACAAAGTCATCTCCAAAGTCCAAAACCTAGGACTTAGCACCTCCTTCTGCAGCCAGATAGAGAGGAGATAGAGAACATGTTTGACAAGACAATAATTTTTTTCCTCAATGTAAACAAAACAAAAGAGTTAGTAGTTGACTTCAGGAAGCAGAGCAGAGTACTGTACATGTCTGTAGGTGTAGCACACTGTTCCTTAGTATAAATATCACCAAAAATTTGTCCTAGACCAAGCAAGGAACTAAACCAGTGTCTCTACTTCCTTAGAAAAATAAGGAAGTTCAACATGACCCTAATGACTCTAACTAATTTTTACACATGCACCATAGAAAATCTGCTATCCAGATCTGTACAGCTTGATATGTCAACTGCCCTGCCCAGGACTGCAGGAAGTTGCAGAGAGTTCTAAACATATGAAGATAACCAGCCATCCTTCCATTGACTTGACATTCCTTGCTGCCTCGAGAAAGGAGCCAGCATAAAGAAAGAATCCTCTCTCCCTGGTTATTTTCTCTTCTCTCCCTTTCCATCAAACAGAAGATACAAATGCTTGAAAACACATGCCACCCAGCTCAGAGACAGCTTCTAGCCACTGGAGCAAGACTCTTGAACAAAGGACATGTATATTAAAGATAAACTCTTGATCCTTCAGTCCACATCATCATAGCCCATGTGTCTACCTTCACTGCACTTTCTACAGTGTGTAACAGTACATTCTGCATTTTGTTATTGTTTTTCTTTTCCTCCTACTTTGAATACTTTGATCTGTTTGGATGGAATGTAAAAAAAGCTTTTCCCTGTATGTCAGTACATATTATAAATCATAACCAATTTCAGGTAGCTATGAACTTTCACTCCAAGATCCCGCTGTACATTATAAGACATAGGAGCAGAATTAGGTCATTTGACCCATTGAGTCTGCTCCACCATTCCATCGTGGCTGATTTATTATACGATTCTCCCGTCTCCCCATAACCTTCAATACCCTTACTAATTGAGAACATGACGACCTCCACAATGAATTGGCCTCCATAAATTCACCACCCTCTGGATAAAGAAATTTCTCCTGATCTCTGATCTCTGGTCTGAGGCTGTCCCCTCTGGTCCTTGCACATAAAGGTCCTGCCATTTATTGTAAAGTTTCTTTATCTATGTTTCTCTGGTGCAGAGTTATTCAAGTACAGGCTCTTCTGTGTGTCTTCATGGCAAGGTGATTTTGAATCAAAACTACCAACTCATGTGCCTCAGTTACGTTTCATGCAGCAAAAGATAACATTTTCAGGCAATTTTAACAGTGGCAGTTGCTCATAATTACCTGAAACTTCGCAAAAAATGTTGAAGAAGTAATATATCATTAACTAGATTTCCACTTTAACCAAATGTATGCATACTCCTGATGAAATCAATTTCATAGCAATAATGACTGAGTACATTGACAGGTTTGTAATCCTTACACTGCAAAATCTGGGCCAAAAGCATCCACTCATCCCACAAAGGAAAATTACATGGAAAGTGTCCAATCTGAAGGAAATGCAAAATTGTTTTTAGTTTATCTGCTATCAATCTACATCAATGCCAATTATATCACATTCCCACTGACATCTATTAAAGAGCACCGCTGTTATGAGCTAAATGCATATAAGATTTATTTAGTAATATTCTTGGCTTGAAATGTCTGCAGTAATGTGTTGCATGTATAACATAAAACAGAGAAAAAGAAGCTATTCCAGAAGGATTAGAAGATTCAAAGAGAAATGCAAAACTGCAGGTGAGCATTTCATTCTGTGTAATATATCAACATTTTGAATGTTTAATGTTTTATTAAACCACCAATACACTTGATACGCACTAGTTCCCTGTAACTTTCATATTAAACATTTTATTACAATGACAAAGAAAAATTGGTACTTTTTCATGTTTGTTAGTGAATTTTGCACATAAGACTGTACTTGCTCATTGATCTGAATTACATCAATGCTTGAGTATTTCTTGAATACATCTGTGAATTCCAGATTTTATAACATCTGACATGTGTAATTTAAAGGCAGTGAAACATAAATGTCTTGCCTCATTCAAAGTTATTCCATTTAATAATTTCAGCAACTGGCCAGCAAGAAAGTTGTTTGATGTCTCACTCAAAAGGCTCAGTCCTTAATATGCATTATTTCTGTGCTGGTGGAGATCCTGGTAGAGCTCATTATCGTTGGGCCAGTAAAATAGCTGGTTTCCAAAAGACCAGCATAGCCCAGGAAATGGTGGATGAGGTTGGGGTGATATTGAAGAAGGTACAAGGAGAAGAAATGACCCATGGAATTCATCTGACCCCACAAAGCAACTCAGGCTCCTCCAGGCTCTACACCCCTGTGCTGGGTTAAAGTTTATGCACTTCTTTGAATTTAAGAGACTTTGTCAACTGCTTATATCTTGTGACATCGCAGCTAGTGCCTCGCGTCTGGACTCAGGTTCAATTCTGGCATTAGGTTGACTATGTGGAGTCTCCCTAGGTGCTCCAGTTCCATCCCAAGTTCCAAAGATGAACTAGTAAGTAAATTACCTACTGTAAATAATTCTTAGTGTAGGTAAGAGGCAAAAGAATCAAAGGGGAGTTGACAGACATATGAGAGAGAATAAATTCCGGGGGCATAATGAAATAAGAGAAATTACACTGATTGGACTGATCTGTTGGGAGATGGCAAGGATCAAATGGGTAGAACAGCCTCCTTCTACTTTTCCAAAAAAGGAAAAATCATTCATCAGAACATTATTTGCAGCATGCTTGTAGCTCACTTGAACTGCCACAAATAAAGGTGTTTCATTAAAACTCTGTGTTAAGTGAGTGCATAAAGGACCTGATATTCTGTTTCCATAAACAGTTCAGAGGAATCCAATATACACTCTCTGGCAATAAGGCACAGGATATATGTAAATCCTGGGATGCAGAATATACACAAACATGTAAAGGTGTGACAAAACAGAAAACCTTCCTACCTACACACCAAAATAAAATCAGCACACACAAAAAATGTAGCTCAAGACCATTTGGCAGAAGAAGCAGAAAAAAGGTTCATTAGAAAGCTTGGGAAATATGATAGAGTGCAAGCCATGTAAATTATTACTTGGAGTGTTTTTATGTTTTTTTATATATGAGATGACCAACATTGCAGAGGCTGTGCTCACAATATTGAAGACAAATGACCAGGATCCATCATAGAAGGTCCAACATCATCATGTAGTTCAGTAGACATGGTTTCTCATGAGAACTAAAAGCACACTGCAACTCGGCACTATCGGAAATGTTTCAAAGTTTCGAATTCAGTATGTGTAACTAAATGCCAGCAGAGGTACTCTAAATGTGAGGAACTTAGCAAGACAGTGTACTTGTAATACATCCCTCAGGGTGTTGATGGTATGCTAGTGTGTGGGTGATGTGAAGGCAGGGTAGGCATCAAGTTCCTTAACAACCAAAAAGCCTAATTTTCAAAACAATTTTGATGGAAGTAGCACTGGGTAATTTGAGTCAGGTCAATGTACAGATGTGATCTTCTGGACCAAGCCACAGGACTGTAATATTGAAATCAGCATGCCTTCTCTATTGAGGCCTGGTCACTTGAGGATTTGGGAAGTGGAAACCTGAGAGCTAGGAAAAATTTTGGTAGCAAGATTCCAAAAGGTGGGAGACCTTATTATCGATCTGAGGAAAAACTTGCAGCTTCTGTCTGCTTATTTAATGTACTTGAAGGCTGTTATAGCTAGGGGTGGTATTGGGGATAAGCTCCCACTACCTATTAAATGCTCCCAATGGCATGCACCTCAAATAGCCTTTGATAACCTGGCCTTTAATTTTGACTTAGCAACTAAGCCCACAGACACGATTTCTACTGACAGAAGAGGGGCAAAGGCGGGATTCTGACACCTTAACACCTGTCGCTTCAGGCAGATGGGGCTTGACAGCCATGGTTGGCAGCTCATCCAGAAGAAGGAAATCTCAGATTTCAAACCTCCACTGCCTCGCAGCCATACCCATTCATGGGGAAGGCTTTGGGAGTAAACCCTGAGGGAAAATTCCAGAGCTGAAGTCCCTAATGCAGCCTACATTGAGTTCAACGCTGACGAGCAACTCCTGTGACGCTGCTGATGCCGAACTATATTGGCCTCTGTTGTTCCTTTGGATTCATCAGATGCGTGGAGAGCGGGGGCTTGCTGCATGGGAAACAGCTTGCTCTCCATATTGTACTGTCCTGTCTTGCATACTTAGACAACTAGGATGCAACATCCTTCGTCGACCCTGACCAACAGAGGCCTAAGCTGCGTTAATATTGGATAGCTGGCATAAGTTTGATGCAGTCAATGGTTTACGAGGAAGCATGGAAATAGTCTTACTAAGTACATCAAGAGCAGTTATCCAAATACAATCAAACTGACAACGATACTGAGGAATGCAATTCTTTTATTCAAAAGTAAATTTTATTTATAATAATAAACATATACAGAAGAAGAAGCAGTACAGAACTTTTACGTTCACTGTCATTACATTCAATAGCATTCATTTATTCTTTTAAAACCATTGGACCATTGTTACATATGTGCATCCCCCCCACTTGCCCCCTACCCACAGGATAAGACAAGATGGTGCCAAGCTACAATGTCTGTCAAGGTTGTGGTTCAACTTAATTATCTTAGAAGTTTTGTAACATAGGTTTTGGGGAGAGTGTGGGAAGCTAGGGGTCAGGTTTGGGTTTAGGGACAGGGATAAAGGAGAGTTGGAGGTCAGGTCCATGTCCTGACTAAAGCGCTCTAGTCTGTTTTTGAAGGCCAGTGATCCCCGTTGACAGATGTCAGGTCAACAAATGCTGTGATTGAATACCAGTGATCCCATGTCAGTCACGACTATGGAAGAGGGTTGCTGCCCTCCCGGTCAGCTGGCACCAGGATTGGGGATCTATGCGAAAAGTAGGCACCAGGGCCTATGACCCTCCAGGAAGGCGAGTTCCAGGGTTGGAATATGTGTGAGTCCAAGGTTTGAAGCCTGAAGCTCGAAGTCCCATAATCAGCAAGACTTAGGGTCGAAACACTGTGAAACAGGGACATCTCTTTTTCTTGTATTAGGGAGAGAGAGAGCCTGTGGTATGTCAAATACTGGGTGAATGAGTAGTCTTTGGGGTACTGCAAGTCTGTGTCTTTATTGGTGTTTTGCTGTATGCTTGAGTGCTCGGAGAGGGGTGCTGATGCTTTTTTGCTGGTGGGGGAGGTGGAAGGGTCGTTGCTTTGCTGCTGTTTATGCGTGGGAGGGCGGAGTTTGGGGGGATTAGCGGTTCTAACATTTAACTATCATTCATTCTTTGGGGCACTCCTGTGTTTTTGTGGATGTTTGTAAAGAAGAAGAATTTTAGGATGCATATTGTATACATTTCCTTGACATTAAATTTACCCATTGAAACAGCAGATCAAAGCCTGAAGATCGAAGACTGAAATCAGCAAGTCCAGAAGTCAAGACCTAATGGTCAAAGCTGGGGTTCAGTGTGTCTGAAAGTCAGAGGCCAGATGTCTGTGAGTCCACAAATCCACTGGTGGCAAAAGGCCCGCAGGTGACCTGTCCTGGGATTGGAGATGTGTCAGTGTGTAGGAGTGGGTGGAAGAGAACAACAGGCTTGTTTTGCAAATGTTGTTTTGTTTTGTTGCTGTTGTTGTTATTGCTTGTGTACTTCTGTTGAACTTTGTGGGCATGCTATATTGGTGCTGGATTGGGTGGTGGGCTTTGCATGCTGCCCCCGTCACATCCTCAGGTTGTGCTGGTTGTTAATGCAAATGACACATTTCACTGTATGTTTCAATGTACAGGTGATAAATAAATAAATCTGGAATCTGACTTCAGTAGCCTTGCAAATACTATTTAACTAATATTCAGGGTGTTATAATGAGGGTGGATATTGAAGCAGGCTGCTCCTTCAAGGGACATGGTATTCAGACAAGTCCTGCTAACTTAGACTATGGTTCTCCTGTTGAATACCTGCCAAAGTAATGTTGTGAACAATGAGACAAGTGAGGTGCACTGTGGTCAGAGATCATTGGGAAGCTGAGCAGCCAATAATTGCAAAAGACTGCACCCAGAGGCTGGTAGAGTTAATGTTCAATTTCATTTGTGAATTTGAAGTATAATGTTTTCCATCTAACCAATAAGCAACTACAACAGAAACAGTCAGATCACTTCTACCATCCATGTTTGGATAGGTATATGGATAGGTATATGGATGGTAGGGGAATGGAGGGATATGATCCTGGTGCAGATCGATGGAAATAGGCAGGTTAAATAATTAAGCACAGAATAGAACATGCTGAAGGACCTATTTCTGTGCTGTACATTTCTATGACTCTATGCCTTGATGAATATTGGATTTGATTTTTCTCAGTCAAGAGTAAGAGCAAGTCGCCAAGTATTCTCAGGTTTTTGAACTGTGTAACATCTTCTACAGAAGTGCCGGAGGGCTACGGGCAGTTCTTCAAGACACAAGTAGAAACGGACCACAAGTCAAAGAGTGATGTAGCACAGAAACAGGCCAAGCCCAACTCATCCATGTCAAGCGAGATGCCCACGTACCAGCACCAGCTGTTGAAAGAGGAACTTGCTTGAAACTTACTGGTCTTGCAGAAACACGGGATGTCCATAAGGAAATAGTGTCACTGACACATTCCAGGCTACAGAAGTACGTGTTCTGCCATGCACAGAAACCCAGGTACAGTCAACAATATGGCTTTGTGGAGGAGGATGGTCCTTCTCCCACCAGACATTGAGGGGCTAAGCCTGGTATAGGGACCTCTCAAACATTAGAAGTTGTACCATTCCAGGTGTCATGGAAACACTAACTAAGAACATCCAGAGTGACTTTGAGTTTTGTTTTAAGAGTTTATTAACATGATATCATTGAGAGTCTGCAACGGTCTCCACCACCACCAGAAATCTGAATTCTAGGTTACACAGAGCTCATACTTATACAACAAGACAAACAACCTCATATAACTTTGTTTGGCATCCCATGGTTAGTACATGATCCATTGTTTAAAAGACATGTTAATTATTCTCTCAACGCGAGTCTAACAGTCCTCTTTGTTCCCTGTTATCAGGGTTCATAATTTACCCCAGACGCATCCTCCCTCCTGGTTCCAGGGGCCTAGTATCTTATTAATTGGAGTTCTTGGTACAGTGCTTATCATCCAAGGTTATTCTGGATAAGCATCTGCAGTCTTAAGCCCAGCTGTTCCAGAATGGTCAAGTATCCCATCATACACTAGTTTTAACCATTTCTACCACACCAGGAGACCATGAGGGCAATGGTGCTATGTACACAAAACGTGCTACAGTACCAACATATAGAACAGAAAACACTGAATGTATGTACTGAACAACACCACAAATGTAAAGACAGCCATGTCCTGTACTTTTGTACTTGTGTACATATACGTATATGTGTGTGTATGTGTGTGTATATATATATATATATATATATATATATATATATATATATATACACACACACACACCTAATTCTGCTCCTATATCTTATGATCTATATGTATATATAAAAATAGGAGCATTAGTAGGCCATTCAGCCCATCAAGTCTGCTCCGTAATTCAATCATGGCTGATTTTTTTTCCCTCTCAGCCCCTTTCTCCTGCCTTTTTCCTGTAACCTTTGACACCCTTATTAATCAAGGACCTATCAACCTCTGTTTTAAATATACCCCAATGACTTGGCCTCCACAGCTATCTATTGCAATGAATTCCACAGATCCTCCACTCTCTTCCTAAAGTAATTCCTTCCCTTGGTTGGAATAAAGGTGGGATTATTCAGTTGTTCAAAAAAGCCACAAGGGAATCATGGATTAGCAACATCCAGAAGACACTGTTCTAAAAGGAATCCAAGAACAAAGGTTCATGAAGTTTATTTTGAAAAAAAACATCTTCTACAGAAATATCAGTTGACTGAAGTCCGTAATCAAGCATAAAACTCTAATAGCCAATAAAAACCTACTTTCAGCTCACTATCTCACCAAGAAGGTGAGCTGAAAGTAGAGAACAGCTCCTCAGATGGTAGAGAGTCTACTGAAAGCACAGGAAATAAGGAAAATGGACTACATGACAAGGAACTTGATCCATCATTTCATTTGTTTGGAAGCTGAAATCGTGGAGCAGTTGCAGTAGACTGAATCAATTGGGGATAGTGCAGCATATATTGACAACAGCCAATAAATACCAAGCAAATGTAATGGCAATGCAACAAGGGAAAGCAATTTTTGTCAATTAGAAATATTTGGTGAGGTGATAGATTTAGATTCTAGACCATTCACTTATTGAGTTAGATTGCAAGTTTGAAAAAGATATCAGCACATTGCAAATACAACAATCAAGGTATGGGTTTGAGTTCAGAGCATGAATAAGCCACACAAATTTAAAGATGGGAAGACATTATTTCAACCACAAAATAAAGATTTAATTTACTAGAAGCTTCAAGTCTAAGTGAGTAAATGTAGTACTCTGCACTTGGAGGCCAGTTCAGGATTCACAGACGACCATGCTTATCGTTTTCTTGTTGTGTCTGCTGGATGTTTAGGGAGCAGAGTAGAGTTTTATCCTAGTCATTGCTGAACGAATTCGTAAGACTTTAATCTCATCTACCTTGATTCTACAGTTGTGTATGAAAACACCAGAGGATATATGGCAACACACACAAAATGCTGGAGGAACTCAGCAGACCAGGCAGCATTTGCTGAAAAGTACTATGGAATTGAGACAGCTTTTCAGGCTGAGACCCTTCATCAGGACTCACAGATGCTACCCGGCCTGCTGAGTTCTTCCAGCATTTTGTGTGTGTTGCTTGGACTTCCAGCATCTGTAGATTTTCTCGTTTCTGAGAGGAAATATGGCATCAGGTTGGAAGTACTGTAACACATTCAAATATATCTGTGGTTTTGGCTTTTGACTCACAAAAGCAGGTAAAACTATTGTCATTTATGACTAGCTGGCACAGTGGTGTAGCTAATAAAGCAAAGGTCGTACAGATTCAGCAGCCAGAGTTCATTTCTGACCTCTTGTGCTGTTTGCCTGGAGTTTGCATATCCTCTCTGTCACCTTGCTGTTTTCCTCGGGGTGCTTCGTTTTCCTCCCACTACCCAAAACATCCTAATAGTAAGTTAATTGTCCTCTGTAACTTTTCTCTAGTATATAGAGGAGCTGATTGAGAATATGGGGAGAATTAAGTAGATTAGGGTAGAATTACTGTAAAAATAGATGCATAATTGAGAGCAAAACCAATTTTGGTGCTGTATCTATAGCTTGATCATTCTGTGACTAACATTCGGAACAAATAATGACCAACAATAAAGATTACTCAGGCTTTGTATTTTATTAACCTGAATCTAGAACTTCAGGAGAAAAATATAGTTTTGTCTTTGTTTGCTGGGGAGAGCATTGTGACAGGCTGCATCACTGTCTGGTATGGGATGCAGTCCTGCACAGGATCGAAAGAAGCTACAGAAAGTTGTAAAATTAGCCAGCTCCGTCTTGGATACTAGCTTCCGTAGTATCCAAGATATCTTCAAGGAGCGGTATCGCAGAAAGGCATTGTCCATTATTAAGGACCCCCACCACCCAGGACATGCCCCCTTCTCATTGTTGCCATCAGGAAAGAGGTTCAGAAGCCTGAAAGCACACACTCACCAACTGAGGAACAGTTTCTTTCCTTCTGCCATCTAATTTCTAAATAGACATTGAACCCATGAACACTACCTCACTTTTTTACTATTTCTGTTTTTGCACTATTTTTGATTTAAATATTTAATATGCAATTGATTTACTTATTTATTTTCTTCATATATTATCACGTATTTCATTGTACTATTGCTGCTAAGTTAACAAATTTCATGACATATAATAGTGATATTAAACCTGATTCTGATTCTGATTTAACTCAGTTAATACAAGAATAAACAGGAAGATGGTTAGACTTTAGAAGTTCTTAGAATAGCTATAGCATGACACCTAACCGTAAGGTGGGATTTTTTTCCAGGCATGCGCTGCCCTTAAAACACAACCTAGCTAATTGTCAACAAATAAGTAAGTTGCCAAAACAAGCAAAATGCTGAAGGAATTTGGCAGGTCAGGCAGCATCTATGGAGGGACATGCATCGTCACTATTTCAGACCTGGATCCTTTTCAAGACCCTTTATTGGGGTAAGTTAAATGGTCATCCCAATAAATTGGATTACTTCTTATTCTGCAGCATTACTTCATTCATGTATGTTTTGGTACCTTTGCTAAATACTGTACTTGATTTTATTTTATTGAGATATAGCACAGAACAAGCCCTTCTGGCCCTTCAAACCATGCCACCCCTGCAACACCTGATTTAACCCTCGCCTAATCACGGAATAATTTACAATGAGCAATTAACCTATCAACCACTGTGTCTTCAGACTGTGGGAGGAAACCAGAGCACCTGGAGGAAAACCATGCAGAACATACAAACTCCTTACAGACAGCAGTGGACATTTCTAAACTCTTTTCCCTCACTATAGGTGGTGGTATTCAACATTTTTAACTAATTGGCAATATGGACACCAGTAAGACTACTGTTTCTACATAACATCAGTTGTGTCAAGGAAGAGACTTACAAGTAACATAACGTGGATTCAAACAATCAATTAGTGAATGTAGAACATTATATCTCAAGCATAACAGAACTTTCAATCATCATCAGGGAGATGAAAGGTGCTGCTAAGGATTGTTTAGTAGTATTAAATCAGAAATAATGTTGTCACCAACGCTTGCTTTGGATTCTGCCAGGAGATAGATGGAATCAGTCCAAAAGATATTCTCCAGGTCATTTCCTGGGTTAGGGAGTTGTTCCATTATGAACAAATAAAGAAAATAGAACTACATTATTCAGAATTTAGAAGAAGATGTAGTGATCACATTGTGACATCTCAGATCTTGAGGACATGTAACGGGGTAAGTACCAAAATATTTCCACTAGTGGGAGGATCTCGAATTAGATGACTCACATACAAGTCACCCCTCATTTAAAACTGAGATGCATAATAACTTCTTATCACGGAGGGAACTCTACACCAAATCTATGCAGAGGCTAGGTCATTTGAGAGATCTAAGGTGGAAGAACAATTTCTGAAATATTGAGGAATTGAGGGCCACGGGAAAAACACAAAAGATGAGATGAGCCCTGGATGGGTCAGCCATGATTAAATAGAATGGTAGGGTAGGTTTGAGGGGCTGAGTGGCCTACTCCTGCTCCTAGTTCCTTACGTTTTTATTATAGCTGTACAAAAGGTTATTTGAGTTATTGTCGCGTTCCTGTCAGTTTGAAATAGCCTGGCCATTCTCATCTAACATCGTTCATTAACAAAGCATTGTAACTCACAGAGCCGCTGCTTACTGGACTTTATTTATGTATTTCTGTACCATTCTCCGTAAACTCCAGAGACTCTTGTGCATGAAAATCCCAGGAAATCAGCAGTTTCTGAGATACTTGAACCAGCTGTCTGGCACCAACAACCATTCCACGATTAAAGTCACTTGGATCACATTTTTCCTCATTCTGAACAACAAGTGAACCTCTTGACCATGTCTGCATGCTTTAATGCATTGAGTTGTTGCCATATGAAGGGCCAATTAGAAATTTGAATTCACGAGCAGGTGTACAAGTGCACCCAAGAAAGTAGCCACAGAAGGCATACTTTTTTTATAGTATTATTCATTATACCTAATCTAAGCCAAAATGAAATGGGCTTTGCACGTAAATCTGTGCTAATTACTTATTATACATTCTGCAATCTGAATGCTTGAGGTGGTAGGACTTCCTTCTCTCCAGCATCTGAGCAGATATTACTTTTGAACTAAGCAATTATTACTTCTTCATATTAAATACATTCCTCAGATTCATTCCATTCTCATAAATTTTTAATCATATACTTCAGTGAATTTATTACGTTGCTTGACTTGTAAACACAGAGAGAAATTATTGCTATAGTTTGGGAATATTTCAAAATGCATATTTTGATCTTTTTTATGATAATGAAATAATATATTGCAATTAATTTTTAAGTAAATAGGTTATGAATACCTTTATTAAATATTGTACAGGTTTCTCCCGCCATCCGAAGGTAGAGCGTTCCTATGAAACGGTTCGTAAACCGAAATGTCGTAAAGCGAAGAAGCAATTACCATTTATTTATATGGGAAAATTTTGTGAGCGTTCGCAGACCCAAAAATAACCTCCCAAATCATGCCAAATAACACATAAAACATAAAATAACAGTAACATATAGTAAAAGCAGGAATGATATGATAAATACACAGCCTATATAAAGTAGAAATACTTTTCCACAATCATTGCCGGCACAGATCTCCGTAGCGAAAATCTCATGCAAGCGCCATTGGCAGAAAATCTCATGCAAGCGCTGTTGGCAAAAACACGTGCAAGCGCTCTCCAGTAACCTTTAAGCTATGAAGCTGCCAAATCATACCAAATAACACGTAAAAATACACAGCCTATATAAAGTAGAAATAATGTATGTACAGTGTGGTATCACTTACAGGAATCGCGAAGACAGCGAGCACACTGATGATGGTGTGTTAGACTGAGTCGTCGCAGGCTGGGGTGGTGCAGTGGCCTCCCACCCTCCAGGCCGCTAAGCGATACATTGCCGCAAAGAACGCAGGGGTCCAGCGGTAGCCGGGAGGTACACAGCACATCTTTAAGAAAAAAGCCGAAACAAACGTGCTAATTAATTAGGTGCCGCCCGTAATTGTTGGCCCAGATCAGTGCCGATTTCCGATTGCGTCGTCTCTGATCCGGGCCGACAATTACGTGTCAGCGGCACCTAATTAATTAGCATGTTTATTTCGGCTTTTTTCTTAAAGATGTGCTGTGTGCCTCCCGGCTACCCTTGCATTCTCCGCAAATTGGTATCTGTCCGTAGCCTGGGGGTTGGGGTGGTGGGACACTGGGGTGTCATCTCGTCGCCTGTATACATTAGAGCAGGCAGCTCATCTTCTTCTATCTCTGCCCGCCTCGATGTCGAAGGTCGAGGTTCGTCGTCTGCCGTGGCTGATGTGGAAGGCTTGTTTGACTGCTGAGCCTCACGCATTTTTCTATCACACAGGTCTTTAATAAGGACTCAAACCATCCTGCAAATATCCCCTAAACTGATGTACCCTTTCAAAATTAAAGTCGTACTTTATCATTACTCATTCGGTTTCGATTGTTATCCTTTTTTCTTCCAATTGCATCAGTTCTTCATCTATCAGATCTTGGTGATGGGATGCCAAAACCTCTTCAACATCATGTTCGTCAGCTTCCACAAGCCAAACTCACGTCGTCCTTACTTTGTTCACCACGATCAAAAGGCTTAATTATGTCTAGTTTTACAGTAAGTGTAACACCCTTACGAGCTCTTTCAGGCTTTTCCGATACCATAGAACTCATCTTGCAAACGGCTGCTCGCTGGCACGTGTTAAAGCAAAGCAGTTCCAAATCCGGGGGAGAGCGGCTGCTCGGGGCGCGCTGCTTTTTATCGCGTGCTGGTTTTTTAGCGTGCTGATTTTTTATCGCGCGCTGAATTTTTTTTCGTAACAGTGAAAACACCTTCTGAAAGCGAAAATAGGGTACTAATGTAGGTCTTTCGTAACAGTGAGATTTTGTAAAGCGAACGTTCAAAAAGCGGGGGACACCTGTATTTCATATACACAGTGCCTACAAAAAGTATTCACAGCCCTTGGAACTTTTCATGTTTTACTGATCAACAGAAAAAGTCTTGCGTGTCAGACTGAAAACAGATCTCTACAAAGTGATCTAAATTAATTACAAATATAAAACACAAAATAATTGATTACATTAGTATTCATCCCCTTCAAGTCAGCATTAGGTAGATGCACCTTTTGCAGCAATTACAACTTTGAGTCTGTGTGGATAGGTCTCTATCAGATTTGCACATCTGGACGCTGCAATTGTTCCCCATTTGTCTTTACTAAGCTGCTCAAGCTCTGTCAGATTGCATAGGGATTGTGAGTGAACAGCCCATTTCAAGTCCAGCCAAACATTCTCAATTGGATTGAGGTTTGGACTCTGACTTGACTACTCCAGGATATTAACTTTGTTGTTTTTAAGCCATTCCTGTGTAGCTTTGGCTTTATGCTTGGGGTCATTGTCCTGCTGAAAAACAAAATCTTCTCTCAAGTCCCAGTTCTCTTGCAGACAGCATCAGGCTTTCCTTTAGGATTTCCCTGTATTTTGCTGCATTCATTTTACCTTCTACCTTCACAAGCCTTCCAAGGCCCGTGGCAGTGAAGCATCCCCACAGCATGATGCAGCCACCACCATGCTTCATGGTAGGGATGGTGTGCTTTTGATGATGTATGGTGTTTGGCTTACACTAAACATAGCATTTATTCTGATGGCCAATAATCTCAATTTTGTTTTAACCAAACCAAAATTCAGAGTCTCTCACATGCCTTCTGACAAACTAGTTGAGGTTGCATGTAAGCTTTTTTTTTCAACAGTGGCTTTCTCTTTGCCACTCTCCCATAAAGCTGCAAGTGTCCATTGCAAGTTAAAAGTGTCCAAGCAGAGTCAGGTAGAACAGCTATTTAGCAGTCTGACTGCCTGTGGGAGGAAGCTGTTTTGTAGCCTTGAGGTTTTAGTTTTGATGCTCCTGTAACGCTTGCCTGAAATCAGAAGAGCAAACAGTTCATGGAGAGGGTGTGAGGGGTCTTTAATGATGTACTGTGTCTTCTGGAGGCATCGACTCTGAAAGAGGTCTTGGACAGAAGGTAGGGAGACCCCAATAACCTTCTCTGCTCCCCTAACCACCCTCTGCAAGGCTTTTTTGTTGACAACACTGCAGCTGGAGTACCAGGTTGTGATGCAAAAGGTCAGCACACTCTCAACCACGCCTCTGTAGAATGTAGTTAAGATGTTAGTGGGGAGTGATGCTTGTTTAAGCTTCCTCAGGAAGTGCAATCTCTGCTGGGCCCGTTTCACAATCCCAGTGGTGTTCCTGGACCAGGTGAGATTGTCCGAGATCTGCACCCCAAGGAACTTGATGTTTTCCACTCTGTCCACTGTGGAGCCGCTCATGCTGAGGGGTGTGTGCTCAGGCTGAGACCGTCTGAAATCGACGATCATCTCCTTGGTGTTGGTGACATTAAGCATCAAGTTGTTATCACTGCACCAGCTCTCTAGGTGTTTGACCTCCTCCCTGTACATTGTTTCATCATCAGGTCGGCCTGCTGTAGGCAGATTTACAGCTGTGCCATATTCTTTTCATTTCTTAATGATTGACTTAACTGTACTCCAAAAGACATTCAGTGACTTGGATATTTTCTTGTATCCATCTCCTGACTTTTTGCAATAACCTTTTTGCACAGTTGCTTGCCATATTCTTTTGTCTTCATGGTGTAGTTTTTGCCAAGATCCTGACTCATGAGCAGTTAGACCTTCCAGATACAGATGTATTTTTACACAATCAGTTGAAACACCTTGATTGCACACAGGTCTCCAAGAACAGATCTCCATTTAACTAATTATGTGACTTATACTTTATACTTTATTGTCGCCAAACAATTGATACTAGAACGTACAATCATCACAGCGATATTTGATGCTGCGCTTCCTGCTCCCTAGATTACAAATCGATAGTAAATATTAAAAATTTAAATTATAAATCATAAATAGAAAATAGAAAAATGGAAAGTAAGTTAGTGCAAAAAAACCAAGAGGCAGGTCCAGATATTTGGAGGGTACGGCCCAGATCCGGGTCAGGATCCGTTCAGCAGTCTTATCACAGTTGGAAAGAAGCTGTTCCCAAATCTGGCCATATGAGTCTTCAAGCTCCTGCGCCTTCTCCTGGAGGGAAGAGGGACAAAAAGTTATAAAACCAATTGGCTTCACCAGTGATGATTTGGCGTGTCATATTAAAGGGAGGAGGGATAAATACTTACGCAATCAATTATTTTGTGTTTTATATTTGTAATTAATTTAGATCACTTTGTAAAGATCTGTTTTCACTTTGACACTAAAGAGTCTTTTTCTGTTGATCAGAGTCAAAAAAAGCCAAATTAAATCCACCGTGATTTAATGTTGTAAAACAAAATATGAAAACTTCCAAGAGGGGGTGAATACATTTTATAGGCATGTATGCTCAATAATTGTCATTGCTTTCCTGTGGCAAAAGCAGTTATACATGAAAAAGCTCATTTATCCATTTTTGAGATGGTTAAATTCCGCATTATATATAAGCAGAGAAAACAGCAAACCTTAGGAAAGGCAGCTCAGCCTTTACTGTTCATCAGTGTTCCCACTACTGAGAGAATTGTGTATTCTACCAATAGACACCAAATCACTATATTAGTTCTAAACCAGCTAATGCTATAGACAGGAGGAAACAAATAATTGAATAAAATCTATTCTTTTTCTTTTTAGTTTAATGCATTTAGCCACCTTGACAAGAGTTAGCTACTGAACCATAGGAATGATCCTCTGATGGTATGTATTATACTGTAGCTTCCAACCAAAGCCCATATGGTGCATGTGCCTTAGAATTATAGGCTTCTACAGCAGAGAATCAGACCATTCAGACTATTCCATGCCAATCTGATCTTCTTCTTAGTCCCACCTGACCCATAAAGCTGACCCATATTTCCAGTTTCCCTGCACGTTCCCCTCCAGACCTCTCTTAAGTGTTACAAATGGACCCACATTTACCACTTCCACTGGCAAATCATTCCATCCTTGTATCACCCTCTGGGTGAAAATGTTTCCCCTCAGATTCCCCTTAAACAAAGTTCTAACTATTCAGCTTTTCTCTATAACTCATGTCCTCAAGTCCCAACAATATTCTTGTAATTTTTTTTCTGCACTCTTTCAATCTTATAGATATCTTTCATGTAGGTAGAACTGCACACAATACTCTAAATTCAGTTTCTTGTCCTACTTCAACATAACATCCCAACTCAAGTATTCAATGCCCTGATTTATGAGGTCACTATGTGCTAAAAACTCCCTTTATGAACTTACCTACCTGTAATTCCAGATTCAAAGAATTATGGATCTGTATTCCCAAGTCCCTTTGTTCTACTCACATCTCAGAAACTTACCGCTCAACGTGTAATTCGTACCTTGGTTTGTCCTCGCAAAGTGCAACACCTCACAACTGTCTGCATCGAATTTTACCTGCCATTTTTCAGTCCATTTCCCCAGTTGGTCAAGATCAACTGTCCACTATGCCCCCAGTTTGATGTCAACCACAAGTTTGCTGCTGTAGTTTACCACATTATCATCTAAGTCATTAACATAAATGATAAACAAAAAACGGCCCAGAAACAATCCTTGCAGCACACTTCTAGCCACAATCCTCCAGTCAGAGAGCTAACCATTACTACCACTCTCTGGTTTTTCCTGCTAAGTCAATTTTGCATCTATTTGGCTACTTCATCCTGAACCTTAAGCAATTTAACCTTCTGAAACAGCCTCTCATGTAGAACTTTGTGAAAGGAATTGCTAAAGTCCAAGCAGACAATGTCCACTGACTTTTCTTCATCAACGCCTTGGTGATCAACATTTGGTTTCCTGATTTAACAATTCTAGTCTGCCGTCCCGAAGAAAGATCATTAATCTTAAATGTTCTTATTTGCCTGATCTGCTGAGAATCTGCAAATGTTCTATGTCTGTTACTGATGTTCGGTATCCTTTCATTCTTCTGCTTTTGTGTTCCATTGTCAGAACCGCTCTGAAGAAATCTTGCAGTACCAGAAAGCGAGGGTCTCAATGAATTGCAGATAAACAGATAGCCCTTAACACGTGCCATCATCATCAGAAGGATGAAATGAAGGAGGAAGGGAGAGGGGAAAAGGAGGCATCCATCTAGAATACTGCTTCCAGGCAGCTGTACATGAAGAAATTGAGTGAGATATCAGTAACTTCAACCCCAGTTCCCATTCAGGAACAGTCTAACACTCCATATCCTCCCCCGATAGTGATCTTTGTGCCAATGCAAAATTAAAAGAACACCACAAAATAAACACTCTGCAAGAAATTGACCAATTAAAATTGCAGAGGTGCATATTCATGAAAACGACTTACTCTTGTTCTCGCCTTCCATCTGCCTTTATCTGCTTAATGCCTGGCTCCACTATTGAGTGAAGACCGAGTACCTTTACTGAAGGGTGACCTCAAGCAGCTCTGGAAATGGAAAGACAGTCTTTGGACTGTGCAATCTGGGCTTGAACAGCTGGCTGTGTGACAGACAACAGCAAGGACATGGAAGAAGCGGTAACTGTGTGATTATGAATACAGCCAGCTGAGGAGAGAACAGCAGGCTCCTGCTGCATGAAACTCTGAATTGTCTCAGTGATCTCAGCAATTTGTTAAAAGTCAGATGCTTAGACCGCTGTGGCACCCTGCATACCTTTTCAAATAGTTGCTGTTGGTCTGCCGTCTCCAGCAATGTCTGAAGCTGATAGCACAGTTGGTGGACAACTTCATTGTCTTGAGCAATGACAATAAAGTTCTTTTCTATTCATTTGATGGCTTTGTGGGTTGGTGTTTTGTGTTCTGTGCTTTTTCCTCTTTTTTTTGCCACTTGCACTGCTTGCTATTTTTGCACATTTTGGGGGTGGGGGGGGGGTTGATGTTTTTATTTGAACAGGTTCCATTGTTTTCTTTGTTTCGTGACAGTCTGGGGGGGGGAGACAAATCTCAGGGTTGTGTACTGCATACGTACTTTGATAATAAATGTACTTAAAATCATTAAATCTTTGAATATGTCACTAACACTTGAAAGAGGCTATTGAATTTATTGCAGCATAACATCCAAGTCTTTAGAGGAAGACTACTTGTATCTAATCCATTTCATTCTCCTTCCATTGCTGAAAATGTGCCAATTGGGCTTCTAGGCAACTCTAAGAGGGGATGCCCTCTCCTCTTCCCACCTCTACTAAAGCAGACCAAACACCTTGTGTTATCACCATCTTTCATTGTGACTCACTTCCTGCATGAATTCCATCACTCAATCCAACCACAATGTACAGTACAGCTCTCCAGTTACTTTTCGTCAGCACTAGTTACTTCTGATATTTTCCTATCGGTGGTGCAGACAATAAATGAATAGAGCCTTTGCTCTAGATGCAGACAACAGTCAGTAGTTTGCCACTTGCATTTCTTTCAACAGGCACGTCACAATGTCCTTATCCATTTTCAGTGGCTCTCTAATTTAGCCTTTAAGGAATCAGTATTGCAACGATAAAACCTTCATTGTGTTGCACTTGACAGAGGTTAATAGTTATCTTTTTAAATTGATAGTAGGTTTTTAACCTTTCATTTCAAAATTGGTAAGTTAAATGTTTTTTGTCACATACCTTCAGAAATTAACAGAATCAGGTTTAATATCACTGGCGTATGTGATGAAGTGTATTATTTTGTGGCAGCAGTACATTGCAATACATAATAATAAAAACTATAAATATATATATTATTTGGAACCTGTTCAAATAATATATATATATACACACACAGTGCAGTAAATATAGTGTATGTATAAAATAATTAAATAAGTAGGACAGAAAGAGAGGAAAACTAGTGAGATAATGTTCATTGCTTTATTGTCCATTCAGAGATTTGATGGCAGAGGGGTAAAGCTGCTCCTGAAACCTTGAGTGTGTGTCTTCAGGCTCCAACACCTACTCCCTGATGGCAGTAATGAGAAGGGGGCATGCACTGCGTGATGGGGGTGCTCAGTGATGCCGCCTTTTAGAAGCATAACCTTTTAAATATGTTTTTGAAGTTGGGGGAGGCTACAGCCCATCTTGGAGCCAGTGGGAAGGACTGACCTTTCCAGTCTCGGCCCGAAATGTCGACTGAACTTTTTTTCCATAGATGCTGCCTGGCCTGTTGAGTTCCTCCAGCATTTTGTGTGTGTTGTTTACAACTTTTTGCAGTTTTTTTCTCGATAAGGTACAGTGGCCCCTCCATAACAGACTGTGATGTAACCAGTTCGAATGCTCTCCATGGTACATCTGTAGAAATTTGCAAGTGATTGGTGACATACCTTTGGAATTGATGATAGCTCCGATTGCTGCAATTGACGAAGATTTTATTTCACTAGCACAATTAACAAAGATGAAGACTGAACAGTAAGAAAGATTGTATTTGTGATGATCCAAATCCATACATTTTTAAAGGATTCATGCAGTGGAAGATATGATTGAATAATATAAGAAAGGTTTTGCATAAACAGGTTTCTTGCTGCCTTATTACATTAGTCCAGACAGCAAGTGTGAATTTAAAGCCACCATTTATCAGTTTTGTTTTGTTTTATGTTCATTTTAAATTTGGCTGTTTTGGAATAATTTGAAATCTGCACCCCATTAAGCACCCATGGTGGTTTTCACGTGTCATACTGTCCTTCACAATTCAGTGCTCTGCTAAGAAGTCATTAATACATTCCCTCCATATGGTTTAATTGCTAATATTCCGTTACAGCAGACTGTCACTGCTGAAGGAGAAACACAGCAGACTGTAAACTTCAGGGAAATTACATTACTGAATCTATTTCTTCAACATGAGCGTTGTGAAGATAGCAAATTATAATGAGTCAATTTATGTCAAACCAGGTCAGTGTTGTAGAAGTCTAAAGACTTGAAACTATTGCAGGCTATATTCAGCCAGAATCATGAACTCAGAAAGTTACTTAAAGAAGAAAAACTCTGAATCACTTTGTTTTAAATGAATAAATGTTAAAACACTGGCTTCATTTCATAGCAGTAAAGAAGTTAAAGAATATTAAGAGAGCATCTATAAAATCACAGCTTCATTGAGACTTACTACAACAGTGAAGTATTTTTCCTGGCGCTATAATCTACTGTCTTTAATTTTGAATATTATACCAGTGTTCTAACGACTTTGTATGATTATTGTAATATACTAAATTGGAAACTTTCTCTGAATAGGAAGTTGCTGCTTAGAAGTAATAGATATGTAATCAGATTTAGTTAATGTAAAATAGGGAATTATTTTTTATATCTGAATCATTCATTCATTACATGCCATGTTGTATCATGTAGGCGATCATGGTCTTTCCATGACCACAATTGTTCCCGCCAAATTTTTCTACAGTAGTGGTTTGCCATTGCCTTCCTCTGGGCAGTGCCTTTATAAGATGGGCAATCCCAACTGTTATCAATACTCTTCAGAGATTGTCTGCCTGGCGTCAGTGGTCACATAACCAGAACTTGTGATATGCGCCATCTGCACATATGACCATCTACCATCTGCTCCCATAGCTTCACCTGACCCTGATCAGGGGAGGCTAAGCTGGTGCTACACCTTGTCCAAGGGAGACCTGCAGGTTAGTGGGGGGAAGAAGCAACCTGAAATGTCTGAATAATGAGAGCTGATTTTCCTTCATTGGTATTTGGAAAAGTACTGTCTAAACTGTAATGCGTTTACATCACTAAGATTCCATAAATAATTCCATTTGGGCTATTAGTCACAGACACAGGTGCAATCGGAAACAGATGACAGCCCTATATGAATGATCAAAGAGCAAAATTGAGAATAAGTGAAATTTAAAGGGATGGGGATAATTAAAGTGCAAAGAGGAAATGTTCTTTGCTGGTGATTATGTAGTCAATACAAGCTCAGAAGCCGATATGCAGGAAAGTTTGGGCAAACCTGTCAATGCCTCATAATGTTAGCCTCACATTAGCACAATTAAACAGAAGTCATGCATCACCCTTCTTGCCTTCTGCCATCAAATTTCTGAATGGTTCATAAACCCATGAACATTACCTCGCTATCCCTATCCTTCTGCACTAATTAGTTATTTCGTAATTTACACTAACATGATGCTTTTGTAATGTGCTGGTGGTGCAAAGCAACAAATTTCCATCAGTGATAATCAATGTGCTTCTGATTCTGATTCTGAACCTGCATCAAACATATCATACACAGAACTAAACATTCTTGTGAATGATCAGAGGCTTTCAGAGGTGGACAAGTTCACATACCTTGCTCCGTATCAGCCAACGCTGATAATGGTCAACAACAGGATGCTTTTGGGAGACTGAGAAGTAAAGTGTGCGAACAAAGAGGAATCTAGTTATTGATCAAGATAAAGATGTATTGTACTGTTGCCATACCCAATGTACACTGGGCCTGTGAGATATGGACAGTAGACATGCCAGACATTTTAACCACTTGCTGCACAGAATACTTTACATCAGCCAGGAAGTCAAGATCTCAAATGCACAGATTATAACCTAAACAAATTTGACGAGCATTTATACATTGTTGAAGCGTCATAGACAGGTGGGCAGCTCGTATCAGAAGAATAGCAGAAAACTAAAACAGCTACTTTAAGAAGAGGTGACTAAGGGAAAAAAAATCACATGGTAGAAAAAGAAAGAGATTCAAAGGTCCTCTCAGAATATCCCTGAAGAGTTTCAACAATGATGCACGTTCCTGGGTAAAACAAACATTGGATCATCCTGTTTGGCAAACCCACATGAATTAGTGGGATGCTTTTAAAGTCCAACAGAAGGCAACTAAGAAATCATAAGGAGAGAAAAGACAAAATATGAAGGTAGCTAGCCACAAATATCAGAGAGGATACCAAATGTGTATTTTTTTCTGTTATGTTGTATAAACAGTAAAAGAGAGGGGAGCGTAGATATAATAATGCTGAAAAATGAAGAGAAGGTGCATGGGAAGCTGAAAGTTCTGAAGGTAGATAAGTCATCTGAACCAGATGGACTACACACCGGGGTTCTGAAAGAGGAAGCTGAAGAGGTTGTGGAGGCATTAGTATTGATCTTTCAAGAATCATTAGGTTCTGGCAGGACTGGTTCTGGAGGACTGGAAAATTGTAAATATCACTCCACTCTTCAGGAAGACAAGGAGGCAGAAGAAAGGAAATTATAGGCTCGTTAGCCTGACCTCTGTGGTTAGGAAGAGTCCATCATTAAGGATGAGGTTTTGGAGTACTTGGAGGCACATGATAGAATAAGCCAAATTCAGCATGGTTTCCTTAAAGGGAAATCTTGCCTGACAAATCTGCTAGAATTCTTTGAGGTAGTAACAGGCAAGATAGACTAAAGAGAGTCAGTGGATATTGTTAACTTGAATTTTCCAAATAGCCTTTGACAAGATGCTGCATATGAGGCTGTTTAGCAAAATAAGAGCCCATGATATTACAGGAAATATGTTAACATAGATAGAAGACTGACTGATTGGATCATAGGCAGTAGACAATAACTGGGAATAAAGGGGGACTTTCATAGTTATTGCTGTTGACAAACACTACTTTGATGCGGTCATTCATGTTTTATGCCAATAATTTAGATGAAGGAATTTTTTTTAGATTAGATTATGAGGACACGCAGTCCTCTTTTATTGTCATTTACTAATGCATGCGTTAAGAAATGATACAATATGCTGACATCACAGAAACACAGGACAGACGAAGACTGAAAAACTGACAAAAAACACATAATTATAACATATAGTTACAACAGTGCAAACAATACCATAGCTTGATGAAGAACAAGCTGTGAGCACGGCAAAAGGTTCAAAGTCTCTCGAAAGTCCCACATCTCACGCAGACGGGAGAAGGAAGAATACTCTCCCTGCCATACCCGACCACAGTCCAACTCTGAGCCGTCCGAAAACTTTGAGCTCCGACCAGCCCTCCAACACTGAGCACCGAGCACCATCTCTGCCGAACGCTTTGATCTCATCCCAGGTTGCCAGCAGCAGGCAAAGCCAAGGATTTTGGAGTCTTCCCTCCGGAGATTCTCGATCGCACAGTAGCAGGGGCAGTGAACCGGGCATTTCAGAAGTTAATCCAGATGTTCCTCCATGCTCTCACAGCTGTCTCCATCAAATCAGAACTGTGCACGACGTCCTACTTACAAATACGATATCATTTTGCCGGAGAGGCTACGCACGCTGCATCGCGCTGTCATCTTCTCACAATTGATAGCATTGTGGCCAAGTTTATGGATGATACAAAGATACATGGAAAGGTAGGTGGTGTTTAGGAAACAGGGAGAATGCAGAAGGACTTCAACAGATTTTGAGAATAGACAAAGGTATGGCATCTGTTATATAGTGTAGGGAAGTGAATGGTCATGCACTTTGGTAGAAGGAATAAAGGCATAGACCATTTTCTAAGCAGGGAAAAAAATTCAAAAATCATATGTGCAAAGAGAATTGGGTATCCATGTGCAGGCTTCCCTTGAGGATAACTTGCAGGTCGAGTCAGTGGTGAGGAAGGCAAATGTCAATACTAACATTCACTTCAGAAGGACTAGAATATAAGAGCAAAAATATGAGTCCGAGACTTTATAAGGCATTAGTCAGACCTCACTTGGAGTATTGTGAGCAGTTTTGTGTCCCTTATCTAAGAAAAGATATGCTGGCATTGAAGAGGATACAGAGGAGGTACACGAGAATGATTCCGGAGATGAGGAGTGTTTGATGGCTCGGGGCCTGTACTTGCTGGAGTTTAGAAGAATGATGAGGAATCTCATTGAAAACTATTTATTGAAAGGTCTAAATAGAGTGGACATAGAGAGATTGTTTCCTACCGAGGGTGCACCCTCATAATAGAGGGACATCCATTTAGAACAGAGATAAGGAGGAACTTATTTAGCCAGAGGGTGGTGAATTCTTGGAATTCATTACCACAGACTGCTATGGAGGCCAAGTAATTGAGTATATTTGAAGCAGAGGTTGATAGGTTACAGGGAGAAGGCAGGAGAGTGGGATTCAGAGGGATAATAAATCAGCCATGATGGAATGGCAGAGTAGACTCAATGGGCCAAGTGGACTAATTCTGATCCTATATCTTATGGCCTTATTGACTTATGAAATGCAATACTCACTGATAAGGGAAACTAGAATGTTGGAAGCAAAGAGGAAAAGAGCATCTCTAATGTCAATAATTGGAAAATGTTGGAAATCTGAAATAAAAGTTCAAGCATGCTGGAAACACTCAGAGGCTCAGGCAGCATCCATGGAGAGGCAAACAACTAAGATTTTTGGTCTGGGTATCTTTTGTCAGAAACAATTCCTGGACTAGAAATGAGAACTGTTCCTCTTACAGCAGAAGCCGCCTGACCTGCTGAGTGTTCAAGCAAATTCTGGCTTGTCCTTCTCTCTAAGCAGAGCTGACTGCTGAAGAACAGTGTTAATGTCTCAGGAAGAAGGTATTATGGCATTGACCGTCGATAAATCCTTCTCATGATTGATAATCAACCAAGCACTGAGAGAATGGAAACACATTTTGTTGATAGAAATGTCTGGATTATTACTGAATGCCCTTGAGGGCACACAAGAGAATTAATATCTGCTTGCACTGATGGATAGCTAGGACATGCCAATACCCGCCAATGAAACTGAAGAGGCCTGGGAGCAGATATCCACAGTGACCTCTCTAATGCTCCAGTGAGCAGAAATTTAAGAGGAAAGTTATGGCCAGGAAACTGATAGTCACTGTCACTTTGATCTCTACTGCAAGAGCAGTGGAGGCATGAGAGCCTGGCTAAATGAGTTCTTGCAGAATATCACATGGAGTACCTAAGCCTAAAAGTACTTTGCTTGGTACGGATTTCAGGAAAGGATGATGTGATGTTTCTGAGTACTGTGTGAATAGTATCTTCACTCCCAGCATCCCTTTCCTTAATCACTCCTTTTCTTAAACTTCTAGTATGGAAATGCCATCACAGAGGCACCCATTTCATTGTTCAGCAGCTGAATGCAAAGTAAAAACTTACTAGCACTCGTGCCATAACCTGCAGACATTGGAAGTCGTCTAAGCATCTGCAGTCTTTTCTGATGCTTCCTGGTCAGGTCTCCTGAGGTCAGCAGAATTGTCTGATATTGAGAGAAAACTTATAAAATTATCTCAATAGAGCTTCTAGGGCTTCTTGTGATGGGCTCCAAGCTCATAGTCTTCTACTGCTGTAGCCCACCCATAACATTTCGATGTGTTATGCACTCCAAGATGCTCCTCGGTACACCACAGTCAGGTAAGTTGCCTTCCTGACAGCATGAACCAGTCTGTCCATTTTCCTCTGACCCCTCTCATTAACAAGGCACTTCTATCCACAGAACTGATGCTCACTAGATGTGTTTTTTAAATTGTTTTTTTTCACACTATTTTCTATAAACTCTAGAGACTGATATGTTAGAAAATCCCAGAAGATTAGCTCATTCTGAGATATTCAAACCACTCGGTCTAGCACCAACGATCACTCCACAGTCAGTTAGATTATATTTCTTCTGCATTCAATGTCTGGTCTGAACAACAACGGAACATCTTGACCATAGCTGCATATTTTTGTGCATTCACTTGCTGCCCCAATTAGATATTTGCATTAACAAGCAGGTGCACAGCTGTACCTAATAAAGTGACTACTGAGTATGTGTTCTAAGGAACTCTTTCATAGGTTAGTTCACATATGAATACATGTAAACAAGGGAAAACATTGAAATAGATACTATATATAGAAGTTGGTAATGTTATTCTACAAGGTATATTCAAAGTTCATGCTAAATATAAGTAATCATTGTAACCATGAATGAGATGTGGTTTGGGTGAAAATTCTCCAGCTTCCACCTCATTATTGTTCACTAGAAAACGAAGTCTAAGTTCGAATGTATCATTAGAAGAGAAGCTGGTTTTGCAATTGCAAGTTTCTGGCCTAGGTACTAACTTTGTCATTATCTGCAAATCCCCAGGGACTAACAAACTACAACTACATCTCCCAGGAGGCCAAAATTATTCAGTGAGCAAAAATAACATGGTCAATTCTATTAAAGTGATGAATATGCAATTGGAATGCATTTCAGTGAAGCACATATCAACAAAGTAGTTCCAAATAAACCCTTTTAAACTCTACTGGTTTTAACACAAACAAATGTGAAGTGTTGCAGCTCGGCAGGAACGTGCATAGTTAAGGGCAAAACCCTTAACAGCAATGATGAGCAGAGGGATCATGGGGTCCAAGTTCATAGCTGTCTGAAAGTGGCTGCACAAGTTGATAGGGTAGTTAAGAAGGCATATAGTATGTTTGCCTTTATTAGTCAAGGCATTGAGTTCAAAGGTTAGGAAATTATGTTGCAGCCTTATAGAACTCTATTTCGGCTGCATCTGGAGTATTGCATACGGTTCTGGTCACTCCATTATATTGTCAGAGTGAGTTTTTTTGGGGTAGATGATTTGCTTACACTTAAATGACTTTGACCACCAGCCTTCGATTTGACAAAGTACTGTGGATTGAGTCCACAACAATGCGCTTCCTAAAAAGGTGTGAATATCAGATGCTTCTGGCACCGTAGTTTGACCTGATGCTGTAGTTTCGAAGACAGTATAAATTTATTATAAATATTAGTTGTTTTCTATGTTAGCATGGGAAATGCCAAATAAATGTATCGTAGACTTAACTTACATTCCTAAAGGCTGTGGATACCAACCCAGACATGTTGGCGTCAGAAGGAAAGGACGGTGTGATATTTTGTATGTAGCTTCAATAGGAAGCATTGTCTATAACTTTTTAAGTAGCGATTGCCTTTGTGTTTAGCATATAAATATCGAGCCCACATTGAGCTAGCAGACCTTTCTACGGAAAGCGGTTCCGTCCGTAGATGCCTGCTGTACCTTGTTGTGTTGAATAAAGAAGCTGCTTTGTATCTACCAGTGACTCTGTCTCTCTGGTGATTTCATCCATGCTACAACATTATGAAGGATGTTGAGGCTTTGGACTGGATGCAGAGAAGGTTTGCCGGGATGTGCTGAATTAGAGGGCATGTGCTATAATGAGAGGTTCGACAAACCTGGGTTGTATTCTGTGGAGTGGTAGAGGCTGAGGGGAGGTCTGATAGAGGTTTATAAGATTGTGAGTAGACAGATGGTATCTTTTTCCCAGGATTGAAATGTCTAATACCAGAGGGCATGCATTTGAGGTAAGAGTGGGTACTTTTAACGGAGATGTGAGGGACAAGTTTTTACACAGAAGGTGGTGGGTGCCTAGAATGCACTGCCTGTGGTGGTGGTAGAGGCAGATACATATTAGGGACTTTTCAGAGACATTTAAATAGGCACATGAATGTGAGGAAAATGGAAGGATATGGACATTGTGTAAGCAGAAGAGATTAATTTCATTGGCCATTGATTACTAATTTAATTAGTTTGGCACAGCATTGTTGACTGAAGGGGTCGTGCTGTACAGATTTATGTTCTATAAGGATCTGGAAATTCTATTAACCAAATAAGTATATAAGTAGGTATTCAAACCAGTACTTCAAATGTTAGCTAAATATCAAAAGAAAACACAATATATTTCATCTATAAGAAAATACTCTGAAAAGTACAAGGATAAAATTCCTTAAAATATATTTATTTATTTATTTACCGCAAAGTAGACCATTCCAGCCCTTCGCACCACTCTGCCCAGCAATCTTCCAATTTAATCCTAGCATAATTACAGAACAATTTACAATGACCTATGAATCTACCAATCAGTATGTCTTTGGACTGTGGGAGGAAACCTGAGTACCCAGAGAAAACCCATGCGATCAGGGGAAAAATGTACAAACTCTTTCCATGCAGCGGTGGGAAATAAACCCGAGTCGCCTGTAAAAACACCTAAGTGTGGACAGGTATTCCTTTTTCTCCTAGTGCTAAGCTAGAAATTGCTTTCCAAATCTTGATAATGTGAGGACGTGTGTCTGCTTCCAAATTACCAAATGACATTTTAAGATAACAAGGTAAAAAGAAACAATAAAATAAAAGCTGGAAAGTGGAAACAGCTAACAAGAGTCTAAATTTCAGTATTGAACATGCTGGACATTTTATATTAGTAATTAGTTATTTTACGAAATGTAAATCTATATTGGTCAGGACTTTATGTTCAGCAGTAAAATGTTGGCACTCGTGTCTGACCTTGAAGAAAGTTGCCATCAATCTTCTAACACGCTCTGTGGCTGTGATTTCCATGTATAGTGGAATCAGTTGCACATCATTTGAAAATATTTTTGCGATGGATTGTGCAGTGATAAAAGCTGAAGCCCTTGCTAACCAGGTGATTTTAAAAAGAGTTCTATCTGTGAGACATGCATAGGAGTAAAGAATCACTAGGAACAGCTTTAAGACATTAATATACATGCATGCACAGAAATTTGTAGCTACTGTCACTTTCACACTAATGATGCAGACACTGGCAGACTCACCATCATTAGGACTGAAAAAAAAACTGGACTATTATCTACAGATTCACTTTCAATTGCTGGGAAATTACAACCGTAAAGCTAATGTCACATTCCGATTAGTTATTTCTTGGAACACATTGCAAGATGTAATTCCAGAATATAAACCTGCAAGAAAATTTTGTGAAGTAAATTGTTTTCCAGTTTTTGATAAGGTTTATTTGCCTGAAATTAAATGATATACCAGATGAAATTGAATGAAAAAAAATGTTTCTTCTTTGTACAAATTGGTTACGCAGACTGAAATACTAAATTCCAATTCAAGAAGTTTTCCTGTTTTTTAAAAAAAACACAAAACAATGAACAAAATTAACCATGCCAGCTTTGTCATCAAATGTGGACAAAGTTTTTTTAATGGGAACAAGGTACAGGAAATACTAGTTTAGGTATAATATATTATTATGAAGCTTGAAGCTGGCATAAATTCAGTAGGCCAAATTGCAGCTTTCTATCTTAGAAGAAAATATGAAAAGGCACCTCATCACACAGTTATGGTCATACACTTTGGTAGAAGAAATAAAAGCATAGAATATTTTCTAAATGGAGATAAAATTCAAAAATCTATGTGCAAATGAACTTGGGAGTTGTGCAGGATTCCCTCAAGGTTAATTTGCAGGTTGAATCACTGGTGAGAAAGACAAACGCGATATTTGCCTTTATTTTGAGAAGGCTAGAATATAAAAGCAAGGATGTAATGTTGAGGCTTTATAAGACACTGGTAAGGCCTCACTTGGAGTATTGTGAGCAGTTTTGGGCCCCTTATCTACAAAAGGATGGATTGACATTGGAAAGGTTTCAAAGGAGGTTCACAAAAATGTGTCCGGGATTGAGAGGCTTATCATATGGCTCTAGGCCTGTATTCACTGGAAATCGGAAGAAAGAGGGAGGGATCTCATTAAAAACTCTCGAATGTTGAAGAACCTCGATAGAGTGGATGTAGAGAGGATGTTTCTAAAACCAGTGGGCACAGCCTCAGAATAGAGGAACGTCCATTTAGAACGGAGATGAGGAGGAATTTCTGCAGCCACAGCGTGGTAAATCTGCAGAATTCATTGCCATAGATGGCTGCGGAGACCTAGCCACTGGGTATATTTAAGGCAGAGGTTGATAGATTCCTGATTAGTCAGGACATGAAGGGATACAGGGAGTAGGCAGGAGAATAGGACTAAGAGGGAAATTAATCAACCATGATGAAATGGCAGAGCAGACTCGATGGGCCAAATGGCTTAATTCTGCTCCTATATCTTACTGTCTTATGGACTTATGTAAGTGTGCTGCACAAACAAGGGATACTGTATGTGGGAAGATTACCTGCACGCAGGCTTCTCAGAGAATAAGGCATTTGCAGTCTATTGTGACTATGTCATGTTGACTAGGGGGAGGAGGAAACCAGAAGTCCATGCAAAACAAATTTAAAGATTAAATAAAGCCAACCATTGATGTAAGGTTCCAGATCACCCCAGAACAGGATGTAAAATTCAGGAGAGAATCAGACAAACAGAATGGATAAAGACAGAAGAGGTGACAGAGAGAATGCTTGGGATATTAAAGCGGATATAATGCCCATGAGTTAGTCAGCTGGCAAAGTTGTCAATACCCTTTGAATATTCAACACCATTAATGCTAGAATAATTCATTAACATATATTAACAATGTCAAAACTGAACAAAGCTAAAATATATTAAAACATACAAAACACTGAAATAAATAAAAGGAACTTAAATATTCTTAAATTCCAACAACTTGTTGGCCGTGAAGTCTGGAGGAAAATGCTCAGATTATTGCATTGTAGAAGCCATGGTAAAGCAAGGATAGCCTGGGGCAGTTGTAATCAAGCAAGACCTTTGAAGTAAGACTGCTGGAGGCACCTCTGCTGACTACGGATGAGATACTGTGTCTGTCTCTGGCACCTCCTATTGTGTAAAGGGAAACTATGTCTTAGGAAGTCCTTTCTGGAAAAGTCTCACTACAAATCATGTACTGGGTTGGCTGGGATTAGAAAATTGAAGATTTGTGGGCTGGGAGTGGGACAGGGAGCTGGTATTACAGTTTGTTTCCATCTGTGCAGGGGAGGCTCCTTTTGGGAAGGAATAGGAGGGATGATGTGAGGTTGGCGAGATTGAGGCTTGGACACGTGGGTTTCCACTCTACTTTGGCACTTGTTGGTAAACATGGGAATGGGAGGTGTGACTTTTGTAAGGTACCAGAGACAGTGGAACATAGGATCATGGTGTGCCACAGATATTTGTTGGAAAGTAGGAAGCTATTTAGGCAATTATTGGGCAGGTCTGGGGAGTCCAGGCTACAGGATATTCTGGCACCTGAAGCAGGGGTGGTTAAGTCGTGGAGGGCCCCAGTGAACTTTTTAATTAAAACAGGTTTGGGAGGCAGGGTCTGATCCGTGTCATGGTTCCTGTCATACTCCATACAGTAGGTGGCAGTAATGCACCTCCCTGATAGGTGCAAGTCCCCATGAGCGCAAACGAAGACAATCCTTGTTTACCTGTCGATCCAGCCACCCTCAGCCTAGTCTTCAGTTACCTTGCGTTCAGTATGTTTCCTCCTGTTTGGTAGCCCCGCCATGACCAGTTATTTTGCAGATTTTTATACAAGTTATCGCTGACTGCTAAATCATCTCCACTGCTCTGTTTTTGGGTCAAGCTTCCTCTACATTTCCTGACAGACTCAATAACGCACTTGCCTTTTTATATGTCTGGAGTAGCAAAGGACTTTTGAGGCCTGGTTGTTTCTGATGTCCTGTAAGGTGGAGTTGATCGCAATCAAGGACAGGGTCTTAGCATGTGTCACCGCAAGGTATTTCCTGGTTTGGGTCTCCTGTATTATGACTCTGCAAAAAGGCAGAATAATAATTTTTGATATTTATTTGTCTCATTTTATTTTTTTTAATTCCTGTTCATTCCCTGTTCATTACTGTTCTCTCTTAATGTAGTCAGTTCTGTGCACTCTTTCTTGTTTTATGTATAATTAATCTATTTCATTTTCTACTTCTAACCTAAATCTATTCTCTCACTAGTCTAAAATCTCTCGATTCATACTTTCAATAACACTGGCCTCATTCAATTGGAGTCTTTTCTACTGGGACTGTTCGTTACTGTCCCAAGTCTGCTCGTGGTGTCCCACATAAAAGATCTTATCATTCTTAAACTAACCTGAAGTCGTGTACTAAACTCTCTTAATCCACCTGTCTTTATGTCAAGTTTCACACAGCCTCGATAATAACACAGTCAATTGCCCTTGTAGGCTCAATTCTTGACTTGTTAGCTCTAAATACTTTTCCGAGCTATTTTGTTTAATTTAACTCAGTTGACAGAAATTGAAACTAACTCCTCATTTTCTAAATGTCTCCTTCCATTTGAAGATATTCAAAGCAGAATAATTATTTTTTCAGAAAGCTCGGGAGAAGCAAGATGAGGGCTTGCATAGTCAAAGCCATAGGAAAACAATCCCCATATAACTATGTTACCCCACATGGGAGAAAGGACAATTTTAGAGCCAAGGTATAAAATCCTGACCAAAGTTATAGATGTAGTTATGCTTGACAGTTAAACTGTTCTCAGTATTATTTGTTTATTAATTACTTGCACACTTTGGGTTATTTTGGATGTTAGTTGTTTGTCAGTCTTTGTGTGTAGTTTTTCATCTATTCTATTGTATATGTCTGTCCTAATGTGAATGCCTGAAAGATAATGAATCTCAAGGTAATATATGGTGATATATACGTACTCTGATAATAAATTTACCTTGCACTTTACTTCAAACATTAATTTAATTAATCTCTCATTTTCCAACCTTTTGTATAAATGCCACATGGTCATCATTAAAATGTTTTACAAATAAAACCATACATTTCCTGTGAGTTTGTGAAAAGATAAACTAAGTTCCCAAGATTGCAGCTGTCAAATTCAGACTTTAGAATGAAAATTAATTGCATGAAATGACTCATCGGATTTCTTTTATTGAAAGTTGTAACAAAAATATAACTGCTTAAAATCTGGAAACATTTATCAAGTTGGGCAGCATCTGTGGAAAGAGAATCAGTTAACATTTCAGGTCCAGGAACTTCACCAGAACTGAGAAAGTGAGAAAGTCAAAATAGTTTACAATAGGAGAAGGCAGGGGAGAGATGTGTAGAATACAGGAAATATCTTAGATAGATAAGACCAAATAGAGCATTAGAAGAACAATCAGAAGTATATTATGATGAAAACATGAATGTGTTTCTAATTGCTACTCAAGTAGACATTCTACTGCAATTAACCCTCTTATGTAGTTCGAAGATGTTGAGGAAGATATGCTTTCACTCCAGTGTTGAGGCTTCTAAGGTGGCTACTAAGGACAAGGGGTGAACAAAGACTCATCCACAAGTTGGACTGAGATTGTTGACAACTGGTTTTTGGTGCAGTGCATTTCTTCTACTGCCTTAACAGTCATAGTAATAGTCATAGTCATAGTCATAGTCATACTTTATTGATCCCGGGGGAAACTGGTTTTCATTACAGTTGCACCATAAATAATAAATAGTAATAGAACCATAAATAGTTAAATAGTAATATGTAAATTATGCCAGTAAATTATGAAATAAGTCCAGGACCAGCCTATTGGCTCAGTTGTCTGACCCTCCAAGGGAGGAGTTGTAAAGTTTGATGGCCAAAGGCAGGAATGACTTCCTATGGCGCTCTGTGCTGCATCTCAGTGGAATGAGTCTCTGGCTAAATGTACTCCTGTGCCCACCCAGTACATTATGTAGTGGATGGGAAACATTGACCAAGATGGCATGCAACTTAGACAGCATCCTCTTTTCAGACACCACCGTGAGAGAGTCCAGTTCCATCCCCACAACATCACTGGCCTTACGGATGAGTTTGTTGATTCTGTTGGTGTCTGCTACCCTCAGCCTGCTGCCCCAGCACACAACAGCAAACATGATAGCACTGGCCACCACAGACTCGTAGAACATCCTCAGCATCATCCGGCAGATGTTAAAGGACCTCAGTCTCCTCAGGAAATAGAGATGGCTCTGACCCTTCTTGTAGACAGCCTCAGTGTAGCGTAACAGTTAGCATAACTCTTTACTGTACCAGCGACTCGGGCTCAATTCCCACTGCACTCTGTAAGGAGTTTGCACAGTCTCCCCGTAAATGTGTGGGATTCCTCCTGATACTCCAGTTTCCTCACACAGCCTGAAGATTTAGGGGTTGGTAGGGTAATTGGTCATTGTAAATTGTCCGAGGATTAAATTGGGAGTTGCCAGGTGGTACGGCTCAAAAGGCCAGAAGGACCTATTCTGTGCTGTATCTCATAAAATAAATTATACAGAGCAGCACACAGGACAGAATGTCTTAATCACGCTTCTGCTTCTTGTTTTCTTACTCACAGCTTGCATAAAGAAAGATTGTTAAGAGAGTTAGACATGAATCACCAAGGCTGCAGGAGTTCCTCAAGGCAATATCCTAGGCCCTATCATCCCCAGCTGTTTCATTAATGATCTTCGTTCTATCATAAGATCATAGATGGAGATGTTCACTGTTGCGTGTGCAATGTTTAATTCCATTTGTAATGCCTCAGAAAATGAAACAACCTACACCTACGTGAGCAACATTCAAGCTTAGGCTGATAAGTGACAATAACATTCCTGCCACAATGTCCTTCATCACAAGAAAGAGCTTAACCACCTGCACTGGACATTCAGCGGCATTATCAGTGCTAAGTACTCAAAATATCAACATCTCAGGAATCAGCATTCACTAGAAACTCACCTGGGCTAACCACCTACTCTGCCTACAAATGCAGTCAGAGGCTTGCTATTCTGTGGGAATGAACTCGCTTCATCACTGCCCTAAACCTTTCTATGAAGTGCAAGGTGCAAGTCAGGAATGTGAGAGAATCCTCTGCACGTTCCTAGACGAAATCAGTTCCAACTGTTCACAAAATTGGATACCATCTTGAGCCAATCAGCGCATCCACCGCTCTCAACATTCACTCCCTCTGTCACTGGTGAATAGTCGGCTGGCATACGTACCATCTGCAAAGATGTGCCGCAGTTTCTCCGACAGCATTTCTGAATCTGCAGTCTCCACCAGCACAAAGGAGAATGGCAACAGGTATATAACACATGACAACTTCTCATTCACTATCCCATTCTGGCTTTTGTTGTACAGAATATACATAAAATTCCTGAACTCCCTGGATCATCATCAGCTTCATTGGGGCAATTAGGGATGAACTACAAAAGATGGTCATGATCCTAATGATGCCCAAGGTAGTGAAAAGTACTTTCCCCTGACCTTCCCCTCTCTGTGTTTGATCATATGCCAGGGCAATGAGGATTGCCAAGTGTTGCCATGCTTCCAGCGCCAACATAACATTCCCAGAATTTACAAAGCCTAGCTGTACATTTCAGGAATGTAGGAGGAAATCGAACCCCAAACTTCCATCTCAGCTGATGCTGTAAAACAATGTATTAACAATTATGCAGATTCTTACAGCTTATACTTTTGGATCCAGGATGAAGCTGGACCACACAAACCTTGGACCAGGCTTTACCCATCACCATCTTATGCCACAAGTTTCTTGTGGCTGCATGTCTCCTAATGCATCATGGGCATCGCTACCCCAGTTGTCTACATGTAGTAGTTGTTCCTTATCCATGCCTTGTGCTGCATCAGGCACCAACCTTGCCGTTTCTTTAGCACGTTGTCTGTTTTTTTACGAGGCCAAGTTGCTAGCTCAATGCTCAACCCAGAAGGAAGGAAAGCGTGCAAGGAGCCAGCCGGATTCAGTATCGGGACCACTCACCTCAAAGTCTCATGCAGAAGCCACTACACCACTGGCTGGCAGGAGGCACAAATAGCAGCAATGTTTCAGCTAAGGATTACCCACATATTGCCTTGATAGTCTGCTGCAAATTTCATCTGTTGAAAGGTCATCGACGTTAAACTTGAATTTTGTTTCTCTCCCCACAGATACTGCCTGACCGGATGAGTACCATCAATATTTTCTGGTTTTGATTGAGATTTAATGTGCTGCTTTTGATATGTGATTTACTCTCCTTATATTGATATCCTGTTTTCTGTGAGTCAGAAATATTGGATAATTAAACTGTTAATTCCATTTTTTAAACAGAGATGCATATTAAGAGGTGCTTTCTGTCTTTCCAATAAAATGAGAAGAATAAATAACTGTTGCTCTCTTGTAGCTCTGCTTCTAGAAGTCAAACAAGTTTAAGTCAAATTAGAATTAAAAATAAGGATCAGGAAGGTAAAACAAATATTAGCAGAAACTGATGGGAAAGAATTGTCAATAAAATAAACCGATCAATACACAGACATCAAATGTTAGCGGCTTTGAGTTTTTGTTACAATTAATAACTCCTAATTATATCAATCATGGAGCTAAAAATCTGAGGAGGAACAGTAATCAAAATATACATACCTACAAACACCCGAGAGCAGCTTTTCCAAAAAAAATTGTGCAGCCATTTGTGCAAAGAACTGTAAAATTGTGAGTGTTGAAAGCTTCTTGCTGATTAAGTACATGTTAAGCATATTGATAAGGCACATATAATTGATAATTTTTCACATTAATCAGCCATAAATCAAGATAATTACAATGCAACTCAGTGTTAATTCAGTTCTTATTCCATATTAGTTCATCTGCATCCGTGCATTTGCTCGTTACATTCTTTTGTTGCCCTATTCCTCTCACATAAAACAATTAGCTTGTTAGTCAGTCTCTACTGCTTGCCAGAACACATCTCCCATTTCATTAATGGACTATTACCTGGTGGAATACAGCATCTGAATAATTATATTGGTGAGACTTGTTTGCCTTCCCAGTGTAGTGAATTTAAATAGGCAAGTGCCAGTGTGGATTCAGCCCTCATTAATCAAACCAGGAGTAAGGAATATTTCACTTTGCTTCTGTAGACTTTATAGTTTAAAGGCTTCATAAAGCAAAATGTATGCTGTTCCTCATCCATTTTAATTAAATGTGATTTATAGATTCATTATGGATCCTATTTAGAATACAATATTTATTTCAAATTCAGCTCAGACAACAGTTGATATACAGAGTGTATATGGTGCAGAATCTCAATGTGTATGTTTGACATTGCAAATGTGATACTGAGTCAAAATTCAATTATAGCAGTGTTTGCAAGAAAATGTTTATAAACAAAATTTACTAATTTGGAGGGAATGAAAGAAATGCAAATTAAAATGAATCAAGATGAAATTAAAATATGGTGAGGAATGTGTTATAAAGCCAAGGAATCTTCAAAAAAAGGCAAGGAATCTTCAACGGTTTTTGATTCGGAGCAAGAATTCTGCGAGGGAACGGCTGATTTTTCAGAGCGAAGGGAGTTTTTTACTACTCGGGGTAAAAGAGAGGCAATACTGTGCAGGCGCGTGACGTCAGCCAGTAGAGCACGAAAGGTTTAAAAAGAAGACCGCCATATCCAGCAGGCAGCAGAGTGACCGAGCTTCAGCTCAACGGGCTTAGGCGGTAACGGGACGAGGTGGGGTAGGTTTACCTCTATTATTTGTGGAAAGGAGTAAGTATGTGTGTGAGGCCAGTTTGTTGTTCTCAGTGTCAGATGTGGGAGCTCCTGGAGTCTCCCAGCCTCCCGGACGCCCATATCCGCACCAGGTATGTCGAGCTGCAGCTCCTGAGAGACCGCGTTAGGGAACTGGAGATGCAGCTCGATGACCTTTACCTGGTCAGGGAGAGCGAGGAGGTAATAGAAAGGAGTTATAGGCAGGTGGTCACACTGGGGCCACGGGAGACAGACAAGTGGGTCACAGTCAGGAGAGGGAAGGGGAAGAGTCAGGTACTAGAGAGTACCCCTGTGGCTGTACCCCTTGACAATAAGTACTCCTGTTTGAGTACTGTTGGAGGGAGACAGTCTACCTGGGGGAAGCAACAGTGACCATGCCTCTGGCACAGAGTCTGGCCCTGTGGCTCAGAAGGGTAGGGAAAGGAAGAGGATGGCCGCAGTGATAGGGGACTCTATAGTTAGGGGGTCAGACAGGCGATTCTGTGGACGCAGTAAAGAAACTCGGATGGTAGTTTGCCTCCCAGGTGCCAGGGTCTGGGTTGTTTCAGATCGTATCCAAGATATCCTGCAGTGGGAGGGAGAACAGCCAGAGGTCATGGTACATATTGATACCAATAACATAGGTAGGAAAAGGGAGGAGGTCCTGAAAAAAGACTAGAGGGAGTTAGGAGGGAAGTGGAGAGGCAGGACCACAAAGGTAGTAATCTAGGGATTACTGCCTGTGCCACATAACAGTGAGTATAGGAATAGAATGAGGAGGAGGATAAATGCGTGGCTGAGGGACTGGAGCAGGGAGAAGGGATTCAGATTTCGGGATCATTGGGACCTCTTTTGGGGCAGGTGTGACCTGTACAAAAAGGATGGGTTGCACTTGACTCCCAGGGGGACCAATATCCTTGTGGGGAGGTTTGCTAAGGCTACTGGGGAGAGTTTAAACTAGAATTGTTGAGAGGGAGGGAACCGAACTGAAGAGACTGGGGAAGAGGAGGTTGGCTCACAAATAGAGAAAGCTTGTAGACAGTGCAAAAAGGAGGATAGGCAGGTGATAGAGAAGGGACGCGCTCAGACCGAAGGTTTGAGATGTGTCTATTTTAACACAAGGAGTGTTGTGAACAAAGTGGATGAGCTTAGAGCGTGGATCAGTAATTGGAGATATGATGTGGTGGCCATTACAGAGACTTGGATGGCTCAGGGACAGGAATGGTTACTTCAAGTGCCGGGTTTTGGATGGTTCAGAAAGCACAGGGGGGGAGACAAAAGAGGTGGGAGCGTGGCATTGTTGATCAGAGATAGTGTCACGGCTGCAGAAAAGGTGGACGCCATGGAGGGATGGTCTACGAAGTCTCTGTGGGTGGAGGTTAGAAACAGGAAGGGATCAATAACTTTACTGGGTGTTTTTTCATAGGCTGCCCAAAAGTAACAGGGATATCAAGGAGCAGATAGAGAATCAGATCCTGGAAAGGCGTAATAATAACAGAGTTGTCATGATGGGATATTTTAATTTCCCAAATATCAACTGGTATCTCCCTAGAGCAAGGGGTTTAGATAGGGTGGAGTTTGATAGGTGTGTTCAGGAGGGTTTCTTGACACAATATGTAGATAAACCTATATAAGGAGAGGCTGTACTTGATCTGGTATTGGGAAATGAACCTGGTCAGGTGTCAAATCTCTCAGTGGGAGAACGTTTTGGAGGTAGTGATCATAATTCTATCTCCCTTACAATAACATTGGAGAGAGATAAGAACAGACATGTTAGAAAAGCATTTAATTGGAGTAAGGGGAATTATGAGGCTATCAGACAGGAAATTGGAGGCTTAAATTGGAAACAGATGTTCTCAGAGAAAAGTACAGAAGAAATGTGGCAAATATTCAGGGGATATTTGTGTAGAGTTCTGCATAGGTATGCTCTAATGAGACAGGAAAGTTATGGGAAGTTATTGTACACCTAGAACCATGGTGTAAAAAAGCGGTCATAAATCTAGTCAAGAAGAAAAGAAAAGCTTACAAAAGATTCAGAGAGCTAGGCAATGTTAGAGATCTAGAAGATTATAAGGCTAATAGGAAGGAGCTTAAGAAGGAAATTAGAAGAGCCAGAAGGGGCCATGAGAAGGCTTTGGCGAGCAGGATTAAGGAAAACCCCAAGGCATTCTACAAGTATGTGAAGAGCAAGAGGATAAGACGTGAAAGAATAGGACCTGTCAAGTGTGACAGTGGGAAAGTGTGGATGGAACCGGAAGAAATAGCAGAGGTACTTACTTTGCTTCAGTATTCACTATGGATAAGGATCTTGGTGATTGTAGTGATGACTTGCAGCAGACTGAAAAGCTTGAGCATGTAGATGTTAAGAAAGAGGATGTACTGGAGCTTTTGGAAAGCATCAAGTTGGATAAGTCGCTGGGACAGAAGAGATGTACCCCAGGCTACTGTGGGAGGTGAGGGAGGAGATTGCTAAGCCTCTGGCGATGATCTCTACATCATCAATGGGGATGGGAGAGGTTCGGGAGAGTTGGAAGGTTGTGGACGTTGTTCATTTATTCAAGAAAGGGAGTAGAGATAGCCTAGGAAATTATAGATCAGAGAGTCGCACTTCAGTGGTTGGCAAGTTGATGGAGAAGATCCTGAGAGGCAGGATTTATGAATATTTGGAGAGGTATAATATGATTAGGAATAGTCAGCATGGCTTTGTCAAGGGAAGGTCGTGCCTTAGGAGTCTGATTGAATTTTTTGAGGATGTGACTAAACGCACTGATGAAGGAAGAGCATTAGATGTAGTGTATATGGATTTCAGCAAGGCATTTGATAAGGTACACCATGCAAGGCTTATTGAGAAAGTAAGGAGATATGGGATTCAGGGGGACATTGCTTCGTGGATCCATAACTGGCTTGCCCACAGAAGGCAAAGAGTGGTTGTAGATGGGTCATATTCTGCATGGAGTTCAGTCACCAGTGGAGTGCCTCAGGGATCAGTTCTGGGACCCTTACTCTTTGTGAGTTTTATAAATGACCTGGATGAGGAAGTGAAGGGATGGGTTAGTAAGTTTGCTAATGACACAAAGGTTGGAGGTGCTGTGGATAGTGTGGAAGGCTGTGAGAGGTTACAACGGGACATTGATAGGATGTAAAACTGGGCTGAGAAGTGGGAGATGGAGTTCAACCCAGATAAGTGTGAAGTGGTTCATTTTGGTCGGTCAAATATGATGGCAGAATAAATGGTAAGACTCTTGGCAGTGTGGAGGATCAGAGAGATCTTGGGGTCCGAGTCCATAAGACACTTAAAGCAGCTGCGCAGGTTGACTCTGTGGTTAAAAAGGTGTACAGTGTATTGGCCTTCATCAATCGTGGAATTGAATTTAGGAGCTGAAAGGTAATGTTGCAACTATATAGGACCCTGGTCAGACCCCACTTGGAGTACTGCGCTCTGTTCTGATCGCCTCACTACAGGAAGGATGTGGAAGCCACAGAAAGGGTATAGAGGAGATTTACAAGGATGTTGCCTGGATTGGGGAGCATGCCTTATGAGAATAGGTTGAGTGAACTTGGCCTTTTCTCCTTGAAGTGACGGAGAATGAGAATTGACCCGATAGAGGTATACAAGATGATGAGAGGCATTGATCATGTGGATAGTCAGTGGCTTTTTCCCAGGGCTGAAATGGTTGCCACAAGAGGACACAGGTTTAAGGTGCTGGGGAGTAGGTACAGAGGAGATGTCAGAGGTAAGTTTTTTACTCAGAGTGCATGGAATGGGTGCCGGCAACAGTGGTGGAGGCGGATACGATAGGGTCTTTTAAGAGACTTTTAGATAGGTACATGGAACTTAGTAAAATAGAGGGCTATAGGTAAGCTTAGTAATTTCTAAGGTAGGGACATGTTTGGCACAACTCTCTGGGCCAAAGGGCCTGTATTTTGCTGGAGGTTTTCTATGTTCCTATGTTTCTAAGCCAAGTCACGTAATAAGGAATCGTCGTCGTCGTTGTCATGACTATCCCTCGAGGTCGGGGATGATGGTCTTTGTTCTGAAGAAGTGGCCCACAGAGCGAAGACCCCTGTGCGTGTATTTGTTTAACATGTACTTGATGTGGCACTCCAAGAAACACACGATACTTCACAAATCAACCAACTGATTCCAATGCCATGGAAACCATGACGATTGGAGCTGATGGATTTGTTGCAGCCTTCATCTGCCTTCACAGCCATTGAGTTCGAAGTAACTTCGTCAGCCTGTTCCACCATTGAGGCCTTCGTTGGATTGTTCTTTGTCAGGGACCTCACCCTCGAATTTACCGCCATGGGTGACTCTACCAGGAGCATAGCTCCAGACGGCATCACTCTTGGGATCACAGGACCACACAAGCTTCTCCACCACAACAAGGACAATCCATGGAGAGGAATAAGAAATCAAACCTGCTATGTATGGATCTCAAAGTTCTTGAATCTTTAAATAATTAATTCATATTTTATGTTCATTCAATGCTAATAAGTCAACAATTTTGGCATTATTTCAGGACATCTATAAGCATTACTCTCTAAACATGCTCTATTCTACAGAGTATTCACTTATTTCCTTCCCACACCATATCGGTTTAGATGTCCTGGATTTCTCTCACTATTCATGCATATACTGTAACAAAAGCTCTCCTGAAACAATGATCATCATTGTTTCAGGAGAGCTCAGCCAACTTACAGATGTGCTACCACATAGAAATAAGGATTAATTAACATGTGCAGCATAAAAGTACCTTGAACTCGATTCCCGGTTCTTCCATTTTCATTCTGATTTCCTCCAATTTCCTTCCTTAAATATCCTCAGTTGCAACTGCCATCCTGCATCCCACTTTTGTTGCTACCTCTTCAATTCAACATTTTTTTCCTGACGCTTCACATGAATTGCTACCTGTAGCAAAACAAGGCTCTCTAAGTCTTCTGTTGGTGAGCTAGCTTCCCCTTTTCCCTCAGTGATGGAGCCAGAGACAATGAACAGCCAAATGCTCCTCTATCTTCAATCTAAAATATATTTTTATGAGAATATAAAGAACTTTAATCTACACGGCCACAGTCTGACAGCTAAAGTGGATGCTAACTTAATTTTTGGACAACAAATGTCAATGAGCTAATGGGCTTCTCCTATCTCAGTAATTCCTTTGGTTTTTCACAGGAATTGAAGAACCACTAAACTTTCATGTAATTACTTGGGAATTGTGATAATGTTTTCCATAGAATACCATTTTCAGCATTCTGATGTCATTTTAAAAAATATGTTGCTATAGCACTGTAGTATTGTAATGGCATTGGGTTTACTGTCTGCAAAGCCCTAAGCTCAAAACGGAGATCGTAAACCATACACGATATAGGTATTTAGGAGTACCTTTTCGATAGGGAGCCTATACTGTATCCAGCTACTCTTTAATGACTAGATTAATTCCCTGTCTAGTCTCTGCAGCAAGGTCAAGCAGCCCAAAGCCGGTATTTGAGTGGTGGGTGTTAGAGAGTGTTCTGGAGTTATGTAAATATATTTGATATTAGTTCAAACAAGAGCCAGGCTTCAGATCTTATTGTAAATGTAAATACTTTGTAAGTTCAGGAAGCTTGCAAATAGGCTTCAGTTTTTCTTTTGTAAGTTACAAGTTGTTAATTGAAGTTAAAAGTCACCTCCTTACAGGAAGGATGTGGAAACCATAGAAAAGGTGCAAAGGAGATTTCTAAGGATGTTGCCTGGATTGCCTTATGAAATCAGGTTGAGTGAACTCAGCCTTTTCTCCTTGGAGAGACGAAGAGTGAGAGGTGACCTGATAGAGCTGTATAAGATGATGAGAAGCTTTGATCGTGTGGATAGTCAGAGGCTTTTTCCTGGAGCTGAAATGGTTGCCACAGGAGGACACTGATTTAAGGTGCTGGGGAGTAGGTGAAGAGATGTCAGGGGTAAGTTTTTTATGCAGAGAGTGGTGAGTGCGTGGAATGGGCTGCCGGCAATGGTGGTGGAGGCGGATACAATAGGGTCTTTTAAGAGACTTTTCATAGGTACATGGAGCCCAGAAAAATAGAGGACTATGGGTAAGCCTAGTAATTTCTAAGGTAGGGACATGTTCGGCACAACTTTGTGGGCCAAAAGGCCTGTATTGTGCTGTAGGTTTTCTATGTTTCTATGTTTCTAAGCACAGACTGAGAGATTGCATACGCAAGAGCCAAATGTTAGGTCAATGGGTTTGTGTTACATGGCTTGTAAGCAACATGGCTACATTATTTGCACTGTTGTGACTTGAGCTCAAACTGGCAAACCACATAGATGTCATTACTTAGCATATCAAACATGGTCACGTTATAGGCATCAATAGTTTTTTGTGTACTCAGAGACAGCCCTGAAAACATTAATTTTGTCTGGCTGTCTGTTGTCAAAAGGTTTTAGGATATTTGTGTTAATAAGTTTTTCCCCAAAGCTGTTAGGACCTTCAGAGGTGCCTTATTAATTACAATGTACTTCCACTATGTATCTCAAAGGAAGCATTTGTCACCCAAAGTATTGAAGTAAACAATGTCATTGTAACTATTGAAATTGAATTGAATCACTTACAGTTACCTTTGATCTTAAGGGTATAAAAATGTGATGTACCTTTGGGTTTGTGAGCCTCTACCTAGATTGTCTCCGGAAGAATGTCTGCTTGTTGTGCGAATAAATCACAAGCTTCAGGGTCTCTCCGACGACTTTGATCGCAGTGACAAAATTGGGTCCCTCTCCCTACCATGGAGAAGATACTTCCAGCCAACAAAGTGTTTAAACAGGGTTAATTTTATTTTTAATGATACACAGTTCAATTTAGACAATAGTTCTTAACACTCACGAAGAATTTCTGATTTATGAAAGATTTATGAATGATTTATGAATTACAAAGGATTTCCAAACACAGGTACAATTGTTACAAACTAAAAGAACAGACCAACAATTTGCAGACAAATGTGTCATCCATTGTAGAAACCTAAGATTGAGGAATGGATTCTAGTTCTTCTTTCTTCTTCCTGTCACCCCATCTTTCTGCCATTCCCCATATCATTCCTAACAGTCGCCAGTGCTTTCAAATAGGTATACTGTTTTGATACTAGTTGACATTATCTGTAGATGATGTTTTTCAGATACCTTTGCTGAGACAAAGTAATTCATACAGATGGTCTGGAAGCATCTGGGGACAGAAATCACAGACCCCAAAAATTAATGCTGTGAGGGCTGAGTATGGGCACACAGATATCACAATTATTGATTGATCAGATTTGATGTGCTCAGTGACAAAATCAGTATTCTGCAAGCTTCCTTGAACTCAGTCACAATGGTGTAAGTAGGTACAGCGGAGATGTCAGGGGTAGGTTTTTTACACAGAGTGATGAGTGCGTGGAATGGGCTGCTGGCGGCAGCGATGGAGGCAGAAACGATAGGATCTCTTAAGAGACTCTTGGATAGGTACATGGAGCTTAGAAAAATAGAGGGCTATGGGTAACCCTAGGTAATTTCTAAGGTAAGGACATGTTCGGCACAGCTTTGGGCCGAAGGGCCTGTATTGTGCCGTAGGTTTTCTATGTTTCTATGTTTCTAACTTAGCCAGTGTTGCCCGGTTTGATATAGGCCAATTAACATAACCCCATTGTCTTTGGTTGATTAAATATGGATCTACAAGACCTCACCGTGTACCTGTTTAGAACAAGAAGCTGAGCAGGAAATATTGGTTAAAAGTTTAACTTTGTCACAAGCAGCTCTAACCCTTTGGGAAAGTCGTGCTGTGATATAGGATGCTGAGATTAACAATAAGCCCCCTGGGCCATAGGAAGTGAATATCCATCACTGTATAATCTTTGTAATTGACACTATAGTCACACCACATATACTTAGCTGAAGTTTCAGTAAAACGGTCCCTTTCAGATAAAAACTTTGGAAAGTACTGAAGTTTTTTTAAAAAATGCTCTAAAAGAAACTTTTTGAGGGCAGTCAAATAATATTGATTGCATATTAAAACAATTTGTGATAGTGTGAAAGATCAATAAAGTATTGATGGGACTCTTTATCTTTCCAATCACTATATTGATAATAATCAGCTACAGTCAAAATCATCGTATAGGCAATAACAAGATATGGCTGTACAATTCCCCAGCCAATATCTTCCTTAATTGTACAATATATCCAAAATATTAGAAAGAAAGGAGAAAACACAATTCATACCCCAGAACTACATACACATAATCATGTCTGAAAGTATCTTCTTGAATGATAGTCACCTGAACCATCTTTTATCAGAACCCTTCCTTTCAAACATTCCCTCCAGCCAGAGTGCAGTGAGCCCCCAAAGCCCAATTTAATTCCACGTAATCCACCATATGAAACAAAATAATTTCATGTTGTCATCAATTTTTCTTCACTTAAATTTTACTTTCACTAACCAGCTCTCATGTTAACAAGAACTCAATTGTTAATAAGCATTTAAAGGCCCTGTATTGTGCTGTAGGTTTTCTATGTTTCTATGTTTACCTGTGGGACATGGGCATTGTTGCCAATGCCAGCATTTGTTCATTGCTAATTTCCCCTGAATGGCTGCTGTAATGGATTTCTACGCAAAGGGCATCCTTTAGGCGTATGGAGGTATTGACCATTAATGCAAACAAAAAACAGTCTTCATGAACTATTCAAAATGAAAATCATAAAAAGTAATCAGTTTTGAAGTTAAGTGGAAGCCACATAGTAAAACAACACAGGCAGCAGAACACAGACCACTGGCTCACACCAGCAAGGACTGCTAATAGATATGGTTACAATATCTACTAATCAGTATACAAGGTTTCTTATTATGTTACAACTACATGACCTTGAGAAAACTAGTATACTGTGGCCAAACATACAGGAAATGGGGCATTGTTAATTGGCCTATAATAAACTAGATTTTGGACATCCTCAGTTAATAATTAGAGCTTTTTTGAAGCAAGAGAGTCAACTCATGAATTTTGAGCTTTTGGAGTGTCGTCCTTAGAAGTTTATGACCATCAGTGAGTTACGTTTTCCCATCAGATGAGCTTGAATATTCAGAAGTGTCATGTCATCTGAAATGTGTTTCCATTATAATTCAATTTGTCAACACCCAAAGCTTTGAACTAAGTTATGTAAATACAATGATTTTAAGACCCTTCGTTGGTCGAGGTTAACCATGGATATTTTGTCCTTGCTCTCTACTTGATATGCAAGCCATTATGACAGCCAGGGCAGTAGAATATGGAGTGCAATCTGCTGGCACCAGTTTGAGGTTAATAACTCATCAGTTAATAACTCATCAGGGGTGATTGATAAGTTTGTGGCCTAAGGTAGGAGGAGTTGTTATTAACTTCAAACTTACTGCATAACCACTCAAAGAGTTGACCTGCACGTGCATGTAACAAGAGCAGTATAACTGATCTCCTTCTACCTGGGGTCACAAACTTATCAATCACCCATGCTGTGGACACTCTCTGAGGGTCCAAGATCTGTATGCTCCATGACCGCTGGACTAAGTGTGTAAATGTAGGAGGGGACTATGTTGAAAAATAAATGTGCTAGGTTTTCTAAAATTGGCTCCGTCTACCTTAAGCCACGAACCTATCAATCACCTCGTGTGTATATATACAGTGGTATGCAAATGTTTGGACAGCCCTTATCAAAATTTCTGTTACTATGAATAGCTAAGCGAGTAAAAGATGAACTGATTTGCAAAAGGCATAAAGTTAAAGATGACACATTTTTTTAATATTTTAAGTAAGAAAACTTTTTGATTTCCATCATTTACAGTTTCAAAGTAACAAAAAGGAAAAGGGCCCGAAGCAAAGGTTTGGGCACCCTGCATGGCACTACTTAGTAACACCCCCTTCGGCAAGTATCACAGCTTGTAAACACTTTTTGTAGCCAGCTAAGAGTCTTTCAATTCTTGTTTGGGGGATTTTCACCCATTCTTCCTTGCAAAAGGCTTCTAGTTCAGTGAGATTCTTGGGCCGTCTTGCATGCACTGCTCTTTTGAGGTCTATCCACGGATTCGCGATGATGTTTAGGTCAGGGGACTGTGAAGGCCATGGCAAAACCTTCAGTTTGAGCTTCTTGAGGTAGTCCATTGTGGACTTTGAGGTGTGTTTAGATTCATTATCCTGTTGTAGAACCCATCCTCTTTTCATCTTTGGCTTTTTTTACAGACAGTGTGATGTTTGTTTCCAGAATTTGCTGGTATTTAATTGAATTCATTCTTCCCTCTACCAGTAAATGTTCCCCGTGCCACTGGCTGCAACACAAACCCAAAGCATGATCGATCCACCTCCGTGCTTAACAGTTGGGGAGGGGTTCTTTTCATGAAATTCTGCACCCTTTTTTCTCCAAACATACCTTTGCTCATTGCAGCCAAAAAGGATGATTCAAAAGGTTCAGAGGAACATCTAAACAAGCCTGATGCATTTTGGAAACAATTCCTGTGGACTGATGAAGTTAAAATAGAACTTTTTGCACAATACAATACATCCTCTCATAGGCAAGTGGCCAAAACTGTGCACACTATTCCAGTTGATGTTTCACCAACACCCTATACAAATGTAATCAGACTCCCTTTTTTTAAAACTCCAACCCCTTTGCAATAAAGGCCAATATACCAATTGTCTTCTTACCTCCTCATTCAACATGCATTCTAACTTTTTGTCATTCATGCATGAGAATACCTGGTTCCCTCTGAATTTCACTCATTGGCAGGCTTTCTTCATTTTGATAATAAACCACCTTTTGAATTCAAGCTTTAGTTCCAACAACGATGAAGAAATAATAAAAAGTTTCCAAGGCAGGATGGCAGGGGATTCGGGGAAGAACTTGCAGCTGGTGACATTCACATAAAGGAACAGATGGAGTTTAATTTAACATTGCATCTGCAAGACAACTATTTTTTTGAACAGAGTTCTAAGCTTGTACTGAAGCATTTGCTTTGTAATTAGCCTGCTTTATTTAACTAAGCGAGGTCTACAACTTCCACTCACCTTAGAACTGATAATGTTGCACACATACCTAATCTGCATCCTGAAATGTAATCTAGCTGTGTGAGACTATGTTGTCACAGAGCATTCCCTGATGCATGGGTAGATGGGAACACTACCTCAGGATGGAATCCTACGAAGGAACAGAACTTTAAAAAATATCAGGAAAGGCACTATTTATATAATGTCACAATACATTTAGAATGAATAGAATTTAGAGTCACTTGTGGATTTTACAAATCATTTGGTCAAACTTTCCTAATTCTAAATTCCAGCTATGAGATTACACTGGTTATATTGGAAAAGAATGCAGAATTATAATATGTTGTTTTGTTCTCCTAGATATTTGTGATATATTGGTACAACAGACACCAGTTAATGTGATTTGAGTTCCACTGATGCAGAAGAATAAGAATTACTTGCTGTGGTAATGATTATGTGTGATAATTAAGCACACAACTTGTGCCAACAGTTCTACAAAATGTTTGTAACATGTAGCTTTACATCTTTTTAGCTAAGAATAGATATTTTCTTCTTAGATAAAAATTCCAACATTTTTGTATTTAACTGACAAATTGAAGCAACATACAAGAGAAATGAAAATAGAGTATTCTTTGAGCAGCTGTCGTAAAAGATGAAAAATATTTGATGGAGCAAGATTGTAACTGAACTGTTTTCTATTAAGCTATTGATAAACATGGGCACTTTTCTGACTTCCCTTGAAATACGTCATTAAGAAAATTGAAGAAGAGATACTGAACAGACATGGCAGATCTGAAGGCTGTTTCTGCTGGCTCTCTCTTAGCAGGTGCTCCAGTTCATCAGTAGAAACTTCATGCCAAAAGCAAGTTCCTTCCCCTGTGCTTTCTGCTTTCCTCAGGGACCACTCCCTGTGTGACTCCCTTGTCCATTTGTCCGTCTCCATTGATCTCCCTCCTGGCATTTATCCTTGCAAGTGTAACAAGTGCTATGCTTGCCCATACACCTACACCCTCACTATCATTCAGGGCCCCAAATAGGCCTTCCAGATGTCGTGACACTTCACCTCTGAGTCTGTTGGGGTCATCTACTGCTTCTGGTGCTCCTGGTCTAACTTCCCGTATATCGGTGAGACCCAACGTAGATTGGGGGACTGCTTCGCCAAGGACCTGCACTCCATCCGCTAGTAAAAGCAGGATCTCCCGGTGGCCACCCATTTAAATACCACTTCCCTTTCCCATTCCAACATGTCAATCCATGGCCTCCTCTGCTGTCGAGATGAAGCCACACTTAGGTTGGAAGAACAACATCTTATATTCCATTTGGGTAGCCTCCAACCTAATGGCATGAACATCGATTTGTCAGACTTCTGGTAATGCCCCCCCCCCCCTACACTATTCCCCATTCCCATTTTCTTCTCTCACCTTATCTCCTGTCCTGCCCTTCACCTCTCTCTGGTGCTTCTCCCCCTTTTCTTTCTTCCGTATCAGATTCTACCTTTCTTTCTATCAGATTCCCCCTTCTCCAGCCCTGTATCTCTTCCACTAACTAACTTCCCAACTCTTTACTTCACCCCCTCCCCTCCTGGTTTCACCTATCACTTTGTGTTTCTTCCTCCCCTCCCCCCACCTTCTAACTCTGGCACCTCAGCTTTTTTTCTCTAGTCCTGCTGAAGGGTCCCAGCCTGAAACATCGACAATACTCTTTTCCATAGATGCTGCCTGGCCTGCTGAGTTCCTCCAGCCTTTTGAATGTGTTGTTTGGATTTCCAGCATCTGCAGATTTTGCCTTGTTTGTGTTGAGAAAACCATCCTCCGGTTTTTTCAACATCACATTATTTTACAGCAGAAATTAATAATAGACAATTTTGTACAATCCAATTAGATCCATTGCATGTAAGATTAAGAATGGGCAATCATTTCAACTAGATGCCAAAAAAAGGATTTTGTTTTCACACACAGAATGAAAATGTTGTTGGCAAAACCATCTCTTATATACATCAGTGAGGTAGCATAGAGCTGCCTTACTGCTACCTGTCTGTTGAAGATACTAAACAACAGTGAGATTGAGATGGATGTTCACTTGCAGTAGCCCGAGAAGCTTATTGCCAACCTCAGCTTTCTAGCACAGCAGCATGACCTTTCCAAAGGGCCAGAATTGCTGGTGGCAAAGTTAAACCTCTAACAAATATTCCTTGCTTGGCTTCTTGTTGTAAGCAAAAACCAGTTGTCAGTACTTAACATAAATTGCAAGTGGTAATCAGTTTGAAGCTAAAATCACGGCTTGGCAAACTGCATTTTTTTTACAGAGTACAGGCTGCTGACCCACAGCAGGGGCTGGTAGTTCAAGAGATATGGTTTGCAAAATGAATTGATCATGAGTCTTGTTTGTATTGGTCAACTGCAAGACAATGGAGTTATGCCACTTAGCACATCAAACATGCCTTCTGTCTTCTCCTATTAGATTCCCCCTTCTCCAGCTCTGTATTTCTTTCATCAGCCGACTTCCCAGCTCTTTACTTCATCACTCACCCATCCCAATTTCACCAATCACCTTGTGTTTCTTCACTCCTCACCTCACCTTCTAACTCTGACTCCTCATCTTTTTTCCCTCCAGTCCTGCTGAAGTGTCTCAGCCCAAAACGCCAATTGTATTCTTTTCCATAGATGCCGCCTGGCTTGTTGAGTTCCTCCAAAATTTTGTATGTGTTGCTTTGGATTTCCAGCATCTGAAAATTTTCTCTTGTTTGCGATGATCACACACATAACTGATCTATTAATAGTTGGGATATTTGTGTTCTCAGAGAGTAGGGCCTCACAGCATTAATTTAGGTGTCTGGGATCTCTGTCCTCAGAAGCTTTTTGACCATCTTTGTGAATTACTTCATCACAGCAAAGGTACATGGAAAACATCAGATACAAATAATGTCAACTTATAGCAAAACAGTATAAATATTAGAAAAAAATGGATGAATCAGACAGTGCTGAACAACTCTATAACAATCAAACCATATTTGAAATATATTGAAGAGTATATTAAGGGCATGCTTCTCATGTTTGTCTAAGTGGCAGAAGATATAAGAATATAAGATGCTGATAGCTAGGTCTATCTCTTCCAGTTGCTTTGCTGCTATCGATGTTTCCTTCAAGTGATATTTTAGCAGCTAGTCATCATTTCGAAGGATAGTAGCAGGGGGTAATTAGCACGAGACTTCCATTTTAGTGTTCTGCCTCATGCCACCAGACTTCACAGGATCTGGGAGTTAATGTGCTACTTCTTTCCAACTATACCATCATATCTAGCCTCATAGTCATGCCAGTGGGCAAGACATATCAGAAATTGTGATGCAGTTTGAGACTTTAGTTGAAAGAACTGTTCCACTGAAAACAAGTAATGTTAAACTTTAAGGGGATTATTGGAATGGGCAACTTATCTCTAACACAGTGAAGTGCAAAATAATTTTATTTGAAAAAATGGGATTGTCAATATTACCAAAAGACTAATAAGGCGTACAGAGACTTCTGAAGATGCTGAAGTTCTTATAAACCTGATTAACAAAGCATACTGAATGCTGGGATTTATAAAGGGGAATCAACAGCACACACAAGAGAGTTAAAGAGAACTTCTATAATCCATTATTTGTCCAGAAGGATCTTTAGTCTGATTCTGGATGCCACACTCTAAAATGGACAAGATAGCCTTAAAGAGAACACAGAAAAAGAATCTGTGAAGATTTAACGGAATGCTTCCAGAAATGAAAGAGAAGATAGATGTGTACTTTTTCAGAAAATGAAGAATTACTGATTGACTGGTCATGCAATCAACAAAAATAGCAAAGGAGACATGATCAAAATGTTTCTCATGAAGTGTGCAGATCTGATGTGGTGTTGATTGGCTAAAAATTGAGATATCTTTCAAAAACGAGTGGCAAAGGTTATAGAAGGATAAAAATGGAGAACTTCAGAGCAAAAGCAAGGAAATAGGACTGATTAAAGTACTCTTGGAAAAAATGTGTTGGGTTAGACAGTTTCTGACCTGCACAGTTCCACAAGACTAGTGTTCAATAATTCATATCAGGCTGGTGCTAGACAAATTGATGGGACAACTATTCCAATTTTATTATTTCCAACTGTTACTGGAAGGAACTTGTTCTGTCAAAGTGTTCCCTTTGGCTTTATGTTTACTCCATTTTGAAGCAACCTTATCTTCATCTCATTTGCAGAGCTTGCCAATGAACCTAGATTCTAAAGGCCCAAGAATGGCATTTTGAGATGATACACTATCACAACAAATTACCTCATATTTGCTCCAGATTATATTTTATTTTTGTTCTCGTTAAGGTAAATAAAACACACATTTTCCAGTGGTAATCTCTGGGAATGATAGAATTATTAGTGAAGAAAAGACAGATGTGTCCAAAAAGGACCCATTTGATTATGTCTCAGGAGGTTATTGGACAAAAGACAGAGAAAGACAAAGCATTGGAGAAATCTGAAAATTTGGGAGTTTCATAGGTCAGGGATCAATGCACAACAAATATAGTGATACTGAATTAATAGGAATGAATGCAATTAAAGATAGGGCCACAGAGATTAGATGTACATAAATGAATCCAACATTGAAGATAGAAGCACACCTGAGTGAGCATAAAACTGAGGTCAACCATTAGTATTCTTACTAGTGTATTGAATATACTATATACGATGTTTTTTTTAAATGTGAAGGATTTTATAAAATGTTCAAACTTGACCAGACATTACCTTTTCACACAATTCTACCGAACAAATTTGATGTTGGTGGGGTTCTATATTTGGGCAATATACACAGCCTAAGATGTAGGATGTGATCCATAAAAAGAATGATTATGGTCACATGGCAAGAGATGCTGCATGTGGGGAACATACACTCAGTGGCCACTTCATTTGGCAAAATCATGTGGCACAACTCAATGCATGAAAGCATATAGACATGGTCAAGAGATTCTGTTGTTGTTCAAACTTACGTAACATCAGAATAGGGAACAAATGCAATCTAAGTGACTTTGACCATGGAATGCAAACATGAGGAATTTTGCAGATGCTGGAAATTCAAGCAACACACATCAAAGATGCTGGTGAACGCAGCAGGCCAGGCAGCATCTCTAGGAAGAGGTACAGTCGACGTTCCAGGCCGAGACACTTCGTCAGTCCTGACAAAGGGTCTCGGTCTGGAACATAGACTGTACCTCTTCCTAGAGATGCTGCCTGGCCTGCTGCATTCACCAGCAACTTTGATGTGTGTTGCTTGACCATGGAATGATTATTGGTGCAAAATGGGATGGTTTGAGTACCTCAGAAATTGCTGATATCCTGGGATTTTCATGTACAATAGTCTCTATGGTTTACAGAGAATTCTGCAAAAAAAAAAAAACTGGAAAAACATCCAGTGAGTGGTGATTCTGTGTGCAAAAATACCATGTTAATGAAAGAGGTTAGAGGAGAATGGCTAGACTGGTCTGATTGAAGCTGACAGGAAGGAGACAGTAATTCAAATAAATACACATTACTACGGTGGTGTGCAAAAGCGCATCTCTGAATGTATAACACGTCGGACCTTGAGGTGGATGGGCTGCAGCAGTAGAATACCATGAACATACAGTCAGTGGCCACTTTATTAGGTACAGGAGGTACCTAGTAAAGGAATAATTCCCAATCAATGACATAGTGAACCCTCTGTCACATTACATTTTTAAAAGGCATTAAGAGGACCATCTTCAAAAAGTTTAATTTGTTTTATTCTGACATGTTCAAAACTTAATATTTAGATGCGCTCTCAAAAAAGACAGCTAATTGAGGTCCCATCTCTATATACAGTCAATCATTATATTGTTTGCACAACTATGGCATGACATTTGAGTCATTAAAATTCACATCATTTTCTGCACCTTAATCTAGGAACCGATTTTTAGATAGACTTCTGGAAAGGAAGGATCTGTCTTTGATTTGAAGAAAATTTCTTGACTTGTATCTAACAGAAACACATTAAAAAATGTGGGACATACTGCTGATCAGGCACTGAATTTTAATGAAAAAGCCTATTATACTGTACATTGCAAAACATAAAATACGGGGTTTTCTTTCTCTGTGAAACTGTGTTGCTTGAATTTCCAGCATCTGCAGAATTCCTGTTGTTTGCAGTCATAACAAATCAGCTTTCCCCTTCCACTTTTGACTCTTTCTTTCTCTTTATTTTTCTAAACATGTTTTCTCTTCTTTCTTTCCTCTTCTGCTCTTTCTTTATATTCAAAAAGGTGCAGCCTACATTTCTGGGCAGAAATTCTGAATAGCACTTTTCTCCACTCCCCCCTTCCACACTCATCACTCATGCATTCCTTCCCCATTAGTGTGTAACATGACAGGTAATCAATACGGATCAATGCTGTCATTTGAGAGTGGAGATGCCATTAAGGTGCAGGATGTTGGCTTGGAGCATAATTGTTTGAGGTCATTTAGATCATGTAGCCTTGGAATTTTTAATAGAATGTCATGGAGAGTGTGACGAGAAGGTTACAGATGAGTGTTAGAGGTAAAGGTTGACATTGTAACAACTGTGCACTCACAAGGAGGGTTTGTATGGCAGATTCCTGAGTGGAACTTATGCAAGGGCTGTCATATAGCATTAGTAATTGTCTGGTAACTTCAGTCACAATTAGTTAAAGGAAATGTTATCCCACTGACTTATCCTTCTTTGTAACAGTTTATCAGAAGATCCATCAAGAGGACCACAACCTTGCTGCGGTTTGAAGGCTAGCATGCCTCAGTGACCTGGAGAGCTATATTGGCTGGAGTCAGGGCTTTATGTTTTGGCTCTTAGTCATAGTCATAGTCATACTTTATTGATCCCGGGGGAAATTGGTTTTCGTTACAGTTGCACCGTAAATAATTAAATAGTAATAAAACCATAAATAATTAAATAGCAATATGTAAATTATGCCAGGAACTAAGTCTAGGACCCTCTTATTGGCTCAGGGTGTCTGACCCTCCAAGGGAGGAGTTGTAAAGTTTGATGGCCACAGGCAGGAATGACTTCCTATGATGCTCTGTGTTGCATCTCGGTGGAATGAGTCTCTGGCTGAATGTACTCCTGTGCCCACCCAGTACATTATGTAGTGGATGGGAGACATTGACCAAGCTGGCATGCAACTTGGACAGCATCCTCTTTTCTTTTGGTAGGGCTACCCATGTCAAAGAGGTCAAAGGGTAGAGACCAGACTAAGAGTAGTCCACCGGTCCTCCAGGTTTGGGAGTTCAGCTCAGGGCTAATGACCCTGACTGGTCAAATAAAACTGTTACAGAAACAGCAGTGAACGATCCTCCTACATCCGAGTGAGACGGTATTCCTGAGTCTCCAACCAGGACTTGTATGAACGACAGGAGTGAAAACCAAGAGGAAACTATTGACATGATGAAAGAAGCTGTGAAGACTGCCAGAGATGGAGGACCTTCATTGCTGCCCTAAATGCCAGCAGTGTAACCAGCAGTAAGCTGACAGAAGATGGTGTGCCACCTCTGGACTGATTAAATATGGTTAGGTATCACAGTTCAAAGTCCAAAGTAAATCTATTATCGAAGTACATATATGCCAAGTGGCCATGTGGTTAAGGCATCGGTCTTGTGATCCGAAGGTCACTAGTTCGAGCCTCAGTTGAGGCAGCGTGTTATGTCCTTGAGCAAGGCACTTAACCGCACATTGCTCTGCGATGACACTGGTGCCAAGCTGTATCGGCCCTAGTGCCCTTCCCTTGGACAACATCAGTGGTGTGGAGAGGGGAGACTTGAAGCATGGGCAACTGTCGGTCTTCCATACAACCTTGCCTGGGCCTGCTCCCTGGAAACCTTCCAAGATGCAAATCCATGGTCTCACGAGACTAACGGATGCCTATTATTACATATATGCCACTATATACTACTTGGAGATACACTTTCTTGCAGAAGTTCACAGTAGAACAATGAAACACAATAGAATCAATGAAAAACTACACAAAAAGACAGAAAATCAACTAATGTGTAAAAGAAGACAAACTGTGCAAATAATAAATAAATAGATAGATAGATAGATAGATAATACTGAGAACATGCGTTGGAGTCCTTGAAAATGAATACATAGTTGTGAAATCAGTTCAGTTCAGTGTTGAGCTAAGTGAAGTTATCCATACTCATTAATTTCAGTATCAATATGGCCATTTTAGCAACTCATTAGCATAATGTTAATGTATGTAATCTGCATAAACATATAATCATTGATTAACTGCAGCAATGCTTGAAGTAAGCAATAAAAATAGGGCAGTAAGCTGAAGAGCGTTCCAATCATTTGTTGATTCAGGAAGGGGTTGGGAAAAAAATATTCAAATTGCTGAATATTAAATTGAAAAGGCTGGCCAAATTTCATCATTGCTATCGTGGTCCTGGTATCTTCCCATGCATGGAGAAAAGCAAGCTATACACACTACAGCGACTCAGCAGCACTGAGACAAAACATCACAGGTCACATGTTTGCAAGCTGAGGAATTACTTCACATGAGAGATTACACAAGGTGGTAACACTTCATTGCTGCGTGGTGAGGATAGGGGCAGGATACGACCTCTGAAAAGTATGACATGAACAGGAACCACAGAGTCAGAAAAAGAAGAGACTACATGTTGGTAGAGCATGAGATGAAGAAGATGGTTGTTTAAATATACAGAAGGTCATATGCAGATGGCAGAGTGGAAGAAGCTGTTCCTAAATCATTGATTGTGGGTCTACAGCCTCCTGTATGGGTATTGATGAGAAGAGGGCATGCCCTGGATAGTGAGGGCTCTTAGTGACAGACAGCGCTTTCCTGAGGCACCACCTCTTGAAGATGTCCTTGATGGTGGGGCAGAGCTGTGCCTGTGATGGAACTAGCTGAGTCTGAGTCTACAATCCTCTGTAAGCTCCTGCAATCCTATGCATTGGTGCCTTCATACCAAGCTGTAAGGTAACCAGCCAGAATGCTCTCCTCTGTTCTCCTCTAAACATCTGAAAGATTCTTCAGTGACATATCAAATCTTCTCAAACTCCTAATGAAATCGAACCGTTGGGATGTCTTCTTCATGATCACATCAATGTGTTACGATGTTATATTACAGTTGGACAAAACATTGGTTCAACTGCATTTTAATTAATATGCAGCATCCTGGTTGCCACACAATAGAAGGATATGTTAGCATGAAAGAGGGTACTGAAGAGATTCACCTGGATATTGTCTGTGTTAGAGATCTGCAGTTACATGGAGAGATAACATAGCCTTGGTTTGCTCAAGTTTAATTGTCATTAAACCATACATGAATATTAGATTAGATTAGATTAGGTTAGATTATGAAGACACACAGTCCTCTTTTATTGTCATTTAGTAATGCATGCATTAAGAAATGATACAATGTTTCCTCCGGTGTGATATCACAAAACACAGGACAGACCAAGACTGAAAAAACTAACAAAACCGCATAATTATAACATATAGTTACAACAGTGCAACAATACCATAACTTGATGAAGAAGTCCATGAGCACAGTAAAAAGTTCAAAGTCTCTCAAATGTCCCACATCTCACGCAGACGAGAGAAGGAAGAAAAACTCTCCCTGCCATGCCGACCACAGTCCGACTCTGAGTCATCCGAAAACTTCGAGCCTCAGATTCAGCTCTCCGACACCGAGTACTGAGAGCCATCTCTGTCCGATTCAACCTGAATCTCGGTCGCCAACAGCAGGCAAAGCCAGGGATTTTGAGGCCTTCCCTCCGGAAGATTCCCGACTGCGTAGTAACAACAGCAGCAAACAAGCGTTTCAGAAATTTCTCCAGATGTTCCTCTGTGCTTTCACGTCCGTCTCCATCAAATCAGAATTGTCCACGACCACGATCCCTTTTCACCGGAGGGCTGCACACGTGCAGCGCGCTGCTCGCTCTCCTCCCGAATATCTATGTAAACAGCCAAATGAAGCAACATTATCTGGGGCTAAGGTACACAACACAGTGCCAATAGTCACACACAGCACCTGGCAATATAGCACTTATAAGATTGCAAGCACTTATAAGAAATCAGTAAAATAGCCATACAAAATAAATATAGTCCAAGACCCTGAATCCATGAATGTTTCAGCAGTCTGGATGAGCACAATACAACTTACCTTCTGCTGAGCAAACACTGGGAAGCTATTGGGTGACCTTGCAGGGGCTTACAAAATTTTGAGGGGCATAGATAGGATAGTTGCTCTTTTTTTCTCAGGTGATTGAAGTCTAGAACTAAAGGGCACAGGTTTAACATGAGAGGGGAGAGATTTAAATAGGAACTAAGAGGTATGCTTTTCACACAGAGGATGATAAATATTTGAAATGAGCTGCCGGATGAGTTGGTGGAGGCAGATACTATTTTTATATTTAAAAGGCATTTGAACACGCTTTTGTATCAAAAAGAAGTAGAGGGATACGGGCCTAACACAGGTACATGGGATAAGTGTAGATAGACATCACAGTTGCTATGGATGAGATGGGCCATTAGGGCCCCTTTCTTTGAAGTACTTTTCTTATGCTTCTATTATAAAACTCGCCTTGCTTGTTTCTTTGCCTCAACCCTAGTAATTGTTTTTTTTTGTGTGTGTGCCAAATCAATAGAACAATGAGATTTAACCCTGAAAAATCCTCGAGCACTGATAATCTGTTATGATCAGAAGAACTCCATTTTGGTCCTTGATGTACCAACGCAACCTGAAAATCACTTACATTTCTTTGGCACGTGCAAGTTTATTTAGGGTTGAAACTCATGACTTGAACCTATTGCTTCTGTTCAGCTTTCCTTCATCTCTGGACCTTGCCCCACCTCAGATGCCTCCCACCCAAAAATCCAAAGCAACACACACAAAATGCTGGAGGAACTCAGCAGGCCGGGCAGCATCTATGGAAAAGAATAAACAATTAACATTACGGGCTGAGACCTTTCATCAGGACATCATTTTTTTTCTTCCTCTGGTATCTCTGGTTCTGTCCTCTTTTATTCTCTCTGTGCATTACGAACTATCCTCGTTATATTCAGAGCTATTCTTTCAACTTAGCCTTTCCATGTACTGGGGCTCATAACTCCCACTGTGTTGATCACAGATTCACTGAAAGTATCCTTGTATTTCTCTGCACTTACCTACAGTACATTCTGGCATTCTGACCTACAATATACTCTCATCCATTTCATATGGAACCTTAGAACTTAAGAAATAATTGTTGGCCATTCAGTGCTTGATTTGATTTACTAATGAATAAGACATTTTAACTCAGCACCAATTTCCTGTATCAATTACAAGTACCCCAATTCCAACTTCATTGAAAAACTAAGTAATCCTTGCCTTGAATATATTCACAGCCTGCTTGGGCAGAAAATACAAAATAAATTACTTTTTTAGCAACCAAATTTCATTGCATCTCATTTCCTTATTTTGAGACCGTGACAGCTGGTTCCAGACATCCAGCCAGGATTAAATTCATTGCCCAAACATCTTTGCCTCTTTATGTTGATGCCCTATTATAATACCTTCTTCAAAATCAAATCTTTAATACCACCCCTGACAGTGATTTGTGTTTGATTGCCCTCAGGATTTGTGTGATAGCACTCAGGATATTTTTCTAGGGAATAATATCATTGTATACTATTGATTGGAATACTGGGTCCATTTCTGTAACCCACTTGTAACCCAGACAGCTTGTTAGGCAGAAATGTGGCCATGAACCGAGTTCCTGGGCAGCAGAAGGTGCCTGCAGCCCGCTAGTAATTGGCAAATCAATCCTTGGGGTCTAACATATACCGATATGTGTTGTAAAAAAGCTAGGTGTTCATAATTTCAAGAGAGCCTTTGTGGTTATCAGTTAAATAAACATTGAAATAAAACTAGAGGAAAAGAACTTTAACAAAGATGAAAGTCTTGGTCTAAGTAAGAACTGGAATTTGATTATAAACAAGGTTGGCAGCAGAATCCATATTGGATGAGGACTAATCAATCAGGAGGGATGGACAATGGGGGTATAAATATCACCAGACTAGACATGCCCAGGCATCATCTCTGATGAAGATGGCAGAGTTTGTCATCGAAAAATTGGTTAAAGTCAATACCTGTGCCCAGTAGGAAGCCTGAGAAGAGTTTATAAGTAAATAAGCTCCATTTAAGTCAAAGTTTTACAAACAGAGCAAGGCGTTCTCAATTTATTTGGGGTTGTATTACAATTCTAATCACAAAACTGCCTGGGTTGTAACCAAGGACACTTGATTTGTTTGACAAACTTATACAATGATGGAGTCATACAATATGAAGCAGGTCATTCAGTCCATGATGTTTATGTCAATGCAATGCTCCCAACTACATAAAATTTTAATTAAACCCCTATTTTCTTCTCATATGCTCATCATCTTTCCTCAGATTCCAACACTCATCTACCTGAATATTCCTGGAGCAATGTACAGTGGCTAATTAACCCACCAACATGGAAGTCCTTGGGATGGGGAAGGAAAACAGAGCACCCAAAAGAGTACAACCCAGCCACAGGGAGAACCCACGAACTCCATGCACTTTACACACAAGGTCATTAGTGAATCTGACACTGGAGTTGCAGGGGAGAATTACCTTCCTAATTCAAATAAATGCTAATTTATGGATACAACTCAAAGGAAATATTTTTAGAATCAGAGTCATTGAACACTAGGACATAGGAGCAGACCATTTGGCCCATCCAGTCTGTGCTGAACCATTAATCTGCCTACTTCCACCAATGTGCACCCGGGTCATAGCCATCCATATCCCTCTCATCCATGAAAGTTCTCTTAAATATTGAAATTGACCCTGCATGCACCCACTTGTGCTGGCAGGTTGTTCCACATTCTCACCAGCCTCTGAAGAAGTTCACCCTCATGTTCCCCTTAAACATTTCACCTTTCTCCCTTAACCTATGACCTCTGGTTGTAGCCTTACCCAACTTCAGTGGAAAAATCCTGCTTGCATTTATCCTATCTACGCTTCTCATAATTTTGTATCCCTGCAACAAATCTCTTCCCAATCTTCTACAGTCTAGGGAATAAAATCCTAATCTATTCAGCCATTCCCTATACTGTAACTCAGCTCCTCAAATCCCAGCAAAATCCTTGTAAATTTTCTCTGCACTTTTTCCAATCTTATTTACATCTTTTCTCGAGGTAAGTGACCAAAGCTGGTCACAATACAACAAATTAGGCCTCACCAATATCTTATACAATTTCAATGTAATGTTCCAACTCCTGTATTCAGTCCTTTGATTTATAAATGATAATGCGTCAAAAGGTTTCTTTACGACCCTTTACTACCTGTGATACCACTTTTGAGGAGTTATGGATCTGTATTCCCAGATTCCTCTGTTCTACCACACTCCTCAGTGTCCTACAGCTCATCATGTAAAACCTGCCTTGGTTGCTCCTCCCAAAGTGCAACACCTCACATTTGATGCATTAAATTCCATCTGCCATTTTTCAGTCCATTTTTCCAACTGGTCCAGATCCCACTATAAGCTTTGATAGTCTTTCTCGCTGTCCACTACATGCCCAATCTTGGTGTCATCTGCAAGATTGCCAATCCAGTTAACCACATTATCATATAGATGACAAACAATAACGGCAGCATGGATCCCTGCAGTACCTCACTAGTCACAGGCCTCCTGCAAGAGAGGCAACCGTTTACTTGTCACCTGCCCTATCTCATTCCCTAATAGGACATCTATCTCACTCTCTCTAGTTAAAAATTCTATGTAGTGATTAAGAAAACTTTCTTGAAAACATTTGACAAACCCTTTCCCACCCAGCCCTTTTATAGTATGGGAGGCCCAGTCAATATTGGAAAGTTAAAATCACTTACTATCACAACCTTAAATTTCTTGCAACAGTCTGAGATCTCTCTACAAAATTGCTCTTCTACTTGCCATTTCATGGTATAAAATATCATCCCATTAACATGGTCATACCTTTCTTATTCCTCACTTCTACCAATGAGGCCTCATTAGACAAGCCCTCCAGGCTGCCCTAAATGAGCAGTGCCGTGATAATTTTCCCTTACTAGTAATGCCACCACTTCCATTTTAATCCCTCCCACTCTATCACATCTAAAACAATGGAACCGCAGAACACTGAGCCTCACTAATGTCTACAGTGTCATACTTTGATGTGCTGATCCCTGCCCTAATCTCATGCACCTTCCTTACAATGTTCCCTACACTGAAATATACGCAGCTCAGAACATGAGTCCCACCATGCTCAACGTTCTGATTCCTGACCTTGTATGTAGGCTTAAAAACATCTTTCTCCACAACCACTGTCGCTCTGGTTCCCAGTCCTCCGCAACTTTAGTTTAAATCACATCCGCCCCCTCCCTCACTTCCACTCAACACTAGCAAACCTTCCTGCTAGGGTATTAGACGCCTTCCATTTCAGGTGTTTTCTGTCCCTTCTGTCCAGGTCCTACCTTCAGTGGAAGAGAGGTCAATGATCGAAAAATCTGAAGCCCTCCTTTCTGCACCAACTCTTTCGCTACGTGATAAACTGAGTGATCTTCCTGGTTCTGGCCTCACTAGCACCTGGCATGGTTAGAAAGCCTGAGATCACAATCCTGGATGTCCTGTCCTTTAACTTAGCATCTAACTCCCTGACTCAATTTGCAAGGCCCCATCACCCATCCTACCTATGTCACTGTACTTATGTGGAACACGACTTCCGGTTGATCGTCTTCCCACTTAAGAATTCTGTGGACTCGATCTGAGATGCCCCTAATCCTAAAACCCTGAAGGCATCAAACCATCCGGCAAACTTGTTCTCATCCACAGAACCTCCTTTCTGTTCCCCTAACCAATGAGTCCACTATCACTACAGTTCACCTCTTCTCCCCACTCCCTTTCTGAACCACAATGCCAAAATCAGTGCTAGAGACCACACTGCTCTGGCTTTCTTCTGCTGGGTCATCCTCTCCAACAGTATCCAAAGCAGTATGCCTGCTGTTGAGGGGAATGGCCACAGCAGTATTCTTCTCTGGCTGCCTATCCCCTTTCCCACTCCTGATAGTCACCTGTATGTCCTGTCTATCAACCGCTCAGCCTCCCGAATGACCTGGAGCTCATTCGGTTCCAGCTTCAGCTCCTTAACATACCTTATAAGAAGTTGTAACCGGAGGCACTTCCTGTAGGTTTAGTCATCAGGGACACAATGGAGGTCTCCCTGCCTTCCCGCATCCCACAAGAGGAGCAATCCAGATTCCTGTCTGACATCTCCACTGCTCTACGTGTGCATTAAGAAAGAAATGAAGGATAAATAATGAAAGAAAATCTTCCTACAGCCTTTGCCTCTCCTCACCAAAGCCTCGATGAGCCAAAGCATCAACTCCCCACTCTAACACAGGCCCATTCATACAATGGCCGCTCCTAATTTCTTTTTATCTGGCCTTGCCAGGTGCCTAATTATGCACAATCCAATGTCTCCTTGGCAACTGTGGTGAACAAAATATGCTGACTGCATCCGTTCGTTTCTTTTAAACTCTCTCTCCCTCTACACAACTCATTTACTCCTTTGTACAATAGTGCACAAAATGCTGTCCTGTTTGTCCTTTTGAAAGCATCTATTAAAGAAACAAAATTGGCTGCAGCCCAACTGATAGCTACTGGATGCTAAGTGTGTGCCAATTTTTAAATGTTCATCTGGTTATTTTATGTAACCACTTGGTTAAAGCATTTTGAATTAATGAACCATCCACAATGCTAAAGACACTTTAATATAGTTCTGTAAATTCCATGACATCAGGATTTCATCTCTTGTTAATATGGATTAATGCCACTTTTAACTATCTAGTATTCATTTGGCTAGGAACCATCTACAAATAAACTGTCGCCTACCAGCCCCGACTAGGAGTTGAGGATGCCATCGTCTACCTGCTGAACCGTGTCTACGCCCACCTGGACAAGCCAGCGAGCACTGTGAGAGTCATGTTTTTTGACTTCTCCAGTGCGTTCAACACCATCCGCCCTGCTCTGCTGGGGGAGAAGCTGACAGCGATGCAGATGGATGCTTTCCTGGTATCATGGATTCTTGATTACCTGACTGGCAGACCACAGTACATGTGCTTACAACACTGCGTGTCAGACACAGTGATCAGCAGCACTGGGGCTCCACAGGGGACTGTCTTGTCTCCCTTTCTCTTCACCATTTACACCTCGGACTTCAACTACTGCACAGAGTCTTGTCATCTTCAGAAGTTTTCGGATGACTCTGCCACAGTTGGATGCATCAGCAAGGGAGATGAGGCTGAGTACAGGGCTATGGTAGGAAACTTTGTCACATGGTGTGAGCAGAATTATCTGCAGCTTAATGTGAAAAAGACTAAGGAGCTGGTGGTAGACCTGAGGAGAGCTAAGGTACTGGTGACCCCTGTTTCCATCCAGGGGGTCAGGGTGGACATGGTGGAGGATTACAAATACCTGGGGATACGAATTGACAATAAACTGAACTGGTCAAAGAACACTGAGGCTGTCTACAAGAAGGGTCAGAGCTGTCTCTATTTCCTGAGGAGACTGAGGTCCTTTAACATCTGCCGGACGTTGCTGAGGATGTTCTACGAGTCTGTGGTGGCCAGTGCGATCATGTTTGCTATTGTGTGCTGGGGCAGCAGGCTGAGGGTAGCAGACACCAACAGAATCAACAAACTCATTCCTAAGGCCAGTGATGTTGTGGGGATGGAACTGGACTCTCTCACGGTGGTGTCTGAAAAAAGGATGCTGTCTAAGTTGCATGCCATCTTGGTCAATGTCTCCCATCCACTACATAATGTACTGGGTGGGCACAGGAGTACATTCAGCCAGAGACTCATTCTACCGAGATACAGCACAGAGCGTCATAGGAAGTCATTCCTGCCTGTGGCCATCAAACTTTACAACTCCTCCCTTGGAGGGTCAGATACCCTGAGCCGATAGGCTGGTCGTGGACTTATTTCATAATTTACTGGCATAATTTACATATTACTATTTAACTATTTATTACTATTTTTCTATTACTATTTTATTACTATTTATTATTTCCATGACTATTACTATTTACTATTTACTAATAGTAGTATTACTATTACTATTTATTATTTATGGTGCAACTGTAACAAAAACCAATTTCCCCCGGGATCATTCAAGTATGACTATGACTATGACTAAGATTTCGGCTCAACTCATGTCCCCTCTTTGTAAGAATTAGAAATTTTGTTCTCTTGTAATCTTCTGTACCAGAACTCATGGACAAACACATTCTAAAAATCCCTCACTGTGATCTAAACTGTCCATTTAAATATGGATGAAATATTTTGGTATTACATCCTTCCCTGCATTTCTTAATTTAACTTACATTAACTGTAGACCTGCCAACAAAAGAAGAATGTTGGCCAAGTTTTATTGTGCATCTGAGACATGGTGAATATACCCCTCTAGAGTAAAGTGTAAAAGTCTTAGGCAAACATATATTGCTTGGGTGCCTAAGGCCTTTGCAGAGTACTGTATTTGTCAATGTGGTGTGGAGAGAGGGGTTGTAAATCTGGTGGGAGTAAAGTATGCAGGGAATGGTGAAGATGGAGTGCTGCAGGAGGGGTGTGGATCAGATGGCAGAGGAGTGCTAGGGACAGTAGGTTGGGGTGGTGTGGGTGCAGACACACCCAGCACTGGGACATCAGGCAAGATCATTTGATTCTAAACAATTGGTTTATTGATCATTACATGATATCTCTCTGGTGCTTCCTGCTCCCCCCTTTTCCTTTCCTCTTTTCCCAACCATGATTCCCCTCTCCTTGCCCCCTTCCGCAGTAGAGACCCATATCAGAATCCAGTTTATCATCATTCACATATGTCATAAAATGTGTTTATTTGTGACAGCAGTACAGTGCAATGCATAAAATTAGTACAGTGCTGTGCGAAAGCCTTAGGCACTTGAGTTAAATATACAGTGCATGCCTAAGACTTTTGCACTTTACTGTAGAGCGATATATTCACCATGTCTCAGATACACAAATAAACTTGGTCAAAAATTCTTCTTTTGTGCCTAAGACTTTTGTACAGTACTGTATATGAATACAAAATTGTCCAATCTCAACAGTTTATTTTTATTTAGAAATATATCTTACAGTAATGAAACCATTGAAAAATACAGCCCGTATGTATTGAATTAATGAAGTTTCCAACATGTAAGATGTGAGAGGTTACTTTCTTTATTGAACTATGATGCAGGATATAATCAGAATCTAAAATATAACCAGAAATATAACTCACCAAATATGTGCTTCCTAACAGAAAGGGGTTTCATTTTATTTCAATTTTGCAGCAAAGTTTCAATCATTCCCTTAAACTATAGAAACACAGAAAAATGACAGGAACACACATCAAAGTTGCTGGTGAACGCAGCAGGCCAGGCAGCATCTCTAGGAAGAGGTACAGTCGACGTTTCAGGCCGAGACCCTTCGTCAGGACTAACTGAAAGAAGAGCTAGTAAGAGATTTGAAAGTGGGAGGGGGAGGGGGAGATCCAAAATGACAGGAGAAGACAGGAGGGGGAGGGATGGAGCCAAGAGCTGGACAGTTGATTGGCAAAAGGGATATGACAGGATTGCAACCTTGATGTGTGTTGCTTGAATTTCCAGCATCAGCAGAATTCCTCGTGTTTGCGAAAAATGACAGGACCCATCCGTTCGTCAGGTGACAATCAACTAGTTATTCATCCAGTATGGCAGATGGACCACACGTGAGTACAAAATGCATGAATACAAGACAGGTTTCCTCCACACTTGGGGAACAATTCAGGCATTTTGACGACAATGCAAAACAGGCGTCCATGCCTTAGCATGAAATTAGTATTGATTGAATTACACTCACAGGGAGCCATGTCTTGGTTTATCTTAGTGGTTCACAAAATGGCCAGCATTGCCCCCCCCACCCTGTGTGCACTGGGAATTTCTAAGGGGGCAATAAAGATAAAGGGGGTAGTGGAGGGGGGCACTGTTTAGCAAGGGGGCAGCTCAGGGATTACAAGCTTAATTAAGAAATGGATTACTTATTATAAACATTTGATGTTCAGTGCCTCATAACAGAATACAATAAAAACACATAATCACCTCATCTCTTGCTAACCCACCATTCTCATAGACTTTACTCAAAGCATGTTATAGTTGTTGAAAAGCAACGTGACAATTCTGTATATGGAATATCATGAGAAATCTGGATAGAAGTAATTGTGTTTTTTCCGGGTCCAGCCACGCGTTATTGCCATTCACTACTGTAGTACAGAGTTCCTTAGTATGATTCCCATACTCTAATCACGCAGTGATGTAATTCCTATGAACCGGCATATGGTGTAAAGTTCAAAATTTGCCATTTTGAATGATTTTGACCATATTTCTCAGGCAATGGTTTTGCCCATGTCACAACCATGGATTCAGCAGTGCAGCAGATTGGGCAATTGCGTTTGTGAATATGCACGTGTCAGCTAATTATTATTTCATTGTGATAGTATTTAACTACAGTCATTCCATCATAGTATTTGTCGAGACTTGGACCAATGACACAGCAATGCTTTGCTGCCTGTATTCCACCTTGACTGAGAAAGTGGACTGTTGAGTCAACTGACTCTGGAGACTAACGGTATTCATTTTATTCTTAGATGTTCTTTTCAGCCACAGTGCAGGCTTTGTCTTCTATTTGAGTGTTTTAGCCAACAGCCCTGTTTGGCCTAGCGTTTATTGTTTTCTTTTTCCTTTTAACATTCTTCACATTAAAGTCTGTGAACTATCGACTTGATTCAGTGTCTCTCACTCCGCACTTGGGTCATATCCAAATCTGGTGACAGCCTGAGCTATGATGATGTCATAACTTTCACCTTTATTGATCGCAGTGCTTGAGGATGGACTTAAATAACAGGCAATTGATCATGGTCATTCATCAATAACAAAAATAGCAGAAGCAAACCAAACAAAAGAGGGGTGTAGATAGTGTAGTGTAGAGTATCTGAAATATGGATTTATACCAGCACCAAGCAACCAACAGTATCCTTCTTGTGCAAAGTTTCTCTTCAAATCACATCATGAAACCATCCAGGCTCCTTGAACATTTGAAGAGAATACACTCTGATAAAGCAAACTAGGATGTGGCTTATTATCACTTTGTTAAAACTTTCAGAAATGGAGAACACTTCAAAACATGTTTGCCAGCATTTCACAAGAAAATAGTTAAGGCTCACTTGCTTCATACGACATTTCATTGCTTATTGATAAAACTGGAAAGTCCTCTACAATTGGAAAAGAACTGTCTTGCCAGAAGTATGTTTCCAGTAAGATGGCAGTACGTTCAGTCGCAGCGATTTCTACAGGGTCAACAAAAAGTGCTGCCGTCCTATTTAAATATATTTTTAATGATCACAAGATCCTGCTGTACATTAAGAACTTAAAGTACTGCATATCCACACCACCAGGGAGTTGCTCTCTGGCTGAGAAATTGCTCAGGATACTGCTGCCTGAGTTGATAGAGGCTTACAGTCTAATAGAGAGTGGCCATCTTGGTTGCTTTTCTTGTCATCGCAAGACCCTTTTGGACATTGTTAATGCAGTATGCTGCAAGTGTGATTCACTAATTTGTTGGTGGGGAGCAGGCACGATGGTGGAGGAGCTGTGTGGCCTTGGTCATAGTGGGAATAGGCCTCAAGCCACGGTGTTGCCTGTTTACAGACACCTGGAGAGAGGTGTTGAAGGTGGTGTGCTTCGCCAGGGGTGGCGTGGCATAGCATCTGGGCTGGAGTCGGTGCCAACCACACCCTGCCCCCTAGTGTTCACTTGGCAGAAGGCAAGCTCTATTGTGGTTAACTGAAAATTTCAATGGACTGAAGGGTCTGGACTATATATATGTATATATTTTCCGTGGTTGTATTCTACTGATATCCTATATGTGCTTGTTATCTTGTATATGCGAGGACTAGGCCTCAAATTTTGTCTGTTTACAGCTGCCGGGAGGAAGGCTTCGGAGCCGTTGTGCTCCGCCAGGGATGTTGTGGCATGAGACTCAGGGTGGAGCCAGTGCTGCCCCCTAGAGTTCACTTGGCAGAAAACAAGCTCTACTGTGGTCAACTGTAGATTGATGGCTCGAGTTTGGACTCATTTATTACGTGGCTCAGATACCAATATGTGGTTGCTATCTTGTACACGCTGTGTGTGCTTTGTGCTGCGTGTGCCTGTTGGTACTGTGCTTTGCATGTTGGCCCCAGAGTAACGCTGACTCATTTGGCTGTATTCATGGGTAATCATGTATGGTAGAAAGACAATTAAACTTGAATTGAATTGAAGGGAGGTTCTGAGTAAGGTTCTGCAAATAATTAAAGTGAATCTGCTCAGCGCCAATGCTGTTCAAAGATGAATAAATGAAATGTCTGCGAATGTGGAAGACACATGGTGCAACATAAGTCAACATTGTCAGGCAACGAATCTTTGCCTCTTGGTTATTTTCACATAAAAGATGAAAACATGGTTCAAGAGCTGTTATTTGCAAGGGGATGAGAAATAGATATGAAGGGGCAGTCTATATTTTGGGTTGTTGAGCAATTTTTCAAAGAGGAGGACATTCCACTCACCAATAAGCTTGCTTGCATAACAGATGAGGCACCATCAATAACAGGATGAAACATCTCGTTGCTAAAAATCTAAGTGATCAGCTGCACAAATCAAAGATCATTATCACAGCAGTAAATAAAATCAAATCCCATGCTTTCAATTCTTGACTATTTCAAGAGCTTTGAATTGAAAAATGAAGTAATGAATACTTGGACTCCTAATGTACACTCTAAAATTGTTGATGAAAATTGTTTTACTGTAATTAAATAAAGAAATAATTTCATTTGTAGCTTTAAATAGATTTGTAGCTTGCTGTTGCACACAAGTCAGATGACTCTCAAAAGGAAACTGCCTGAGATGCTTTTATGTGCTTTTTGAAACTGTGAAAAAATTATTTGAAGCCTTGAATACTTCAATCAGTAATCAGCTCAAGAGTTGACTTTGATTATTTGTCAGAAATATTCACAAAGTTTAGTTAAATCAATCTTTATTTGCAAGAAAATGATGTGAATCTTACCCAAATGGACTAAACTGGACTGGTCAAAGAACACTGAGGCTGTCTACAAAGGTCAGAGCCGTCTTTATTTCCTGAGGAGACTAAGGTCCTTTAACATCTGCCAGACAATGCTGAGGATGTTCTATGAGTCTGTGGTGGCCAGTGCTATCATGTTTGCTGTTGTGTGCTGGGGCAGCAGGCTGAGGGTAGCAGACACCAACAGAATCAACAAACTCATTCCTAAGGCCAGTGATGTTGTGGGGATGGAACTGGACTCTCTCACGGTGGTGTCTGAAAAAAGGATGCTGTCTAAGTTGCATGCCATCTTGGTCAATGTCTCCCATCCACTACATAATGTACTGGGTGGGCACAGGAGTACATTCAGCCAGAGATCATTCCACCGAGATGCAGCATTGAACGTCATAGGAAGTCATTCCTGCCTGTGGCCATCAAACTTTACAACTCCTCCCTTGGAGGGTCAGACACCCTGAGCCAATAGGCTGGTCCTGGACTTATTTCGTAATTTACTGGCATAATTTGCATATTACTACTTAACTATTTATGGTTCTATTACTATTTATTACTTATGGTGCAACTGTAACAAAAACCAGTTTCCCCCGGGATCAATAAAGTATGACTATGACTATGACTATGACTATGACAAATAAAATCAGTTGTCTACACATTTCTGTCCAAGTTAGCAATAGCCATCACAATCTTTTCCAATTTCCCAGTCTCTCCAAATTGGAAGAGAGAGAAAAGAATACCAGATGATAATGTTCAATTATACTGTGCCAACTGGGTGAGCTGCTTGAAGACTTCTCAGAGACAGTTCAAGATCTTCTCCTGATCCAGATTCCAGGTTGGATAACAGATCCATTTCTGACTACTGGTGATGAGGAACAGGAAGGATGAAAGAAAAACTGATCTCACACAAAATGACTTTGAGCTGAAGCCGAAGTTCAAACACATCATAAAGACTTTTGGTTCCAGAAAGAAATCTCTGATCACTATCCCGCACCGTGAAAAAAAAAGGTCAAGATGTTTTTTATTGCCTTGCCAACATCATAATGGAGCATGGACAGTGCAATTGCCCAACCTCTTTCAAAGCAGTGAAACAGACAGCAAACTCCTGAATATGGGGATCTGAGACTCCTTCTGCCATGAGCCCTGTGGCTTGCCATAGGGCATTCGGGCTCCAAGGTTTCTGGAGCACCTGTATTTACTGATTGTTATAACCATTAAGCCCAGGTGCTTTTGGTTTAATCTTTTCCAGTTAATTGTGATCAGTGCATGTTTCCCAGATTCGATTTAAAGGGGGTCTCATTGTGCTCTGTTAGTAGAGTCCTACAGTGTGTTGGAGAAGGATTTGTCTCGCAGTGTCATTAGGTCATGCCTCTGATTCTCTGTTGGTACGCCTATGTCTAACTTCTTGTTTGCATCTCTTCTTGGGAATATTGCCATTCCTCCGAACCTGGGCTGAGTCAGTGACAGTGGCCACCGTGACAGAAAGAGTCAGCCTTTCCCCTGCACCTACGTCCCGTCCTGCCACCGCTTGCTGTGACAAAGTCTGCTGTTCCCCTCTCCTGGGCTGGGTCGATGTCAGCGCTTACCATGACTGAGGCTGCTGTCACTGCACCTGGATTGAGTGACCACCATGACAGAGAGAGTCTACCATTCTTCGGCACATGGGAATCCACTCCTGTGAGTACACAACATGACAGAAAGACTCCCTCTGCTCCCTTTGGATCCAGCAGAAGTACTACAGCAGCTTGGACATTGGTCAGCTGAGGGCGAGGATGCCTTCTCTACTCAGTTCATGTCCTGCAGGCTTCATTCTAAGCAGTTCCAGAAGGTTTCGTTCCAGAGGGGATACCCAAAGGCTTCATTCAGAGGGTTCTTGAAGGCTTCCTTCTGAGTTTCTCCAGTCTACGTTCAAGATCATTTCTGAGGTTCTTGGGTAATCAAGGTTTTCAAGGTCTCCCATGTAATGCTGTGTTTTCAGGTTATATGACATGTTTCCAAGTTGTATGCAGTACAAAGTTACCAGGCTATATACAATACAAAGTTCCTGAGCTGTACAGACACTGTACCAGGTTTTCCCAGACCTGTCTCAAGTATCAGATCTGTTCAGGGTTTTCCAGCCCTGCCTCGAGAGCATCAGGTCTGCTGCAGGATTTTCCAGCCCTGTCTCAGGAGAATCAGATCTGTTCCAGGTTTTCCAGCCCTGTCTCGAGAGCATCGGGTCTGTTCCAGGTTTTCCCAGCCCTGTCTCAGGAGAATCAGATCTGTTCTGGGTTATTCCAGCCCTGTCTCTAGTTCCCCAGGGCTCTCTGGGCTGTCATGTGCTGGCCTTAGGGAGGGAGGTACTGTGATGAGCCCTGGGGGCCTCTGCTAATTGTTAGAGCCATTAAGCCCAGGTACCTTTGGTTTAATCTTGTCCAGTCAATTGTGATTGGCATGTGTTTTCCAGGTTCCATGATTATTTAAAGGGAGTCTCATTGTGATCTGTTAGTGGAGTCCTACTGTTTGTTGAAGAGTGAGTAGTCTTTCGGCAACGCTCAGTCGTGCCTCCAGTGCTCTGCTAGTACACTGAAGATAGAAATCTACAGCACATTACAGGCCCTTCAGCCCACAATGTTGTGGCCACCATGTAACCTACTTCAGAAACTGCCTAGAATTTCCCTACCGCGTAGCCCTCTATTTTCCTAAGTTCAATGTACCTATCTAAGAGTCTCTTAAAAGACCCTATTGTGTCCCCCCCCACCACCGTCACTGGCAGATTCCCATGTCTAACCTCTTATTTCCATCTCTTCATGGGGATTCTGCCATTCCTCCGTTCCCGGGCTGAGTCGGTGACAATGACCACCATGACAGAAAGGGTCAGGCATTCCTCCACACTTGGGTTGGGTCAGTGCTACTGAAAACCGTAACAGAGAGGGGCTGCCGTTCCTCCGCCCTTACCATGACAAACACTGCCGTCATCCACTCCTGGGCAGAGACACTGTTAGCGCTTATTGTGACTGAAGCTGCTATCCACCGCACACGAGTTGAATTGGTGCCAGCAAGCACCGTGACAGATGGAGTCCGCCATTCCTTCGCATGTGAGTCCAGTCTTGAGAGAGCACACCGTGTCATCTTCTGAGTGACATTCACCCAGAAGCTGATATCACTGCACCAAAGCCCATCCATCTCATTGAAAAGTGGGAAAACAAAGAAGTAGTGGATAATTGGACTGCTTAGGTGCACTCTAACAATGTTGATGAAAATTCTTTCTAATGTAATTAATTAAACAATTAAGTAAACTTGGCACGTGGCCAAGTGGTTAAGGCGTCGGTCTAGTGATCTGAAGGTCGCTAGTTCGAGCTTCAGCTGAGGTAGCGTGTTGTGTCCTTGAGCAAGGCACTTAACCACACATTGCTCTGTGATGACACCACTGCCAAGCAGTATCGGCCCTAGTGTCCTTCCCTTGGATAACATCGGTGGCGTGGAGAGCGGAGACTTGCAGCATGGGCAACTACCAGTCTTCCATACAACCTTGCCCAGGCCTGCGCCCTAGAAACCTTCAAAAGGCGCAAATGCATGGTCTCATAAGACTAACGGATGCCTAATAATAATAATAATAATAATTAATTAAACAAATAAATAATGTTTTATTTGTAGGATTTGAATACATTTTTACAATTATTTGCTACTGGTTTGAATTTGCTCTTCCTATTTGCTTTCACTGTGCATTGTAAATCAAAAATTTTTTATAGTTTCTATGTAATGGCTGGAAATGGAGAAGGAGCACTAATAATGTGGTCTTGGAGCCAAGGGGATGGAAACCCCCAAAACAGTTTTGGAACCACTGGTTTAGATTGATTCAAAACTTACATATTTATTCACCCAAGGTGAAAAAACCATTTTCATATCTCACTTCTGCTTTTTGATCTGCCCTTACTCCCAGTCTGTACCTACCGACCCCTTTCTCTGTAATCAGCTGTCATGTCAAAATCCATACTCCTCTCTTCTCCATCAGTATGTAGCTCTCCCATCAGCCATGCCAATGACAACTGTCTTTCATCCACTCTGAAACTGGTTCCTTTTGTCCCACTATTCTCTCCTCCTCGGAGACGTTTCCAGAAATTTGAACCTCCTCTTCTCCTTCTGTCTGATGAGCTGAGTATTACCACCAATTTCACTTACACTTCTGCCATCTGTCAGCAGTTGAGTTTGGTTAAAAAAAATGAATTCACTTCTGTTTCCAGCTGAATTTAAGAATAACTTCTTATCCCTGCGGATGTTGTGTAGGGGGCTTGGGTTTGGAAGAGGGGCTTGAAGGGAGTCTGAAATAATACATGGAAAAAATCCTGGGTAACATCTGCACAGCAACAAATAACAAAAGAAAATATGAACTGTTACAGGGTTTCTTTCTTTCTCAACTGGAAGATTCACTTTGATTTATAGCCTTCATCCTTGCACTTACTGAAAACCCAAGACAATCACAGACTTGAAATAGGAATGAAGGTGGACACGGGCTAAGGAAACTATGCTGTATATATTTTGATGGGTTTAAAAATAACTATCTTTGACAGGAGTAAATGTGACATCATTCTACTGTGTCATATACAATCAATCTAAATTTAATGATACTAACTGACCCTGTCTCGAATGTCATGAGGATAGCACTTAGAATTATTCACTTCCCATAAAACACTGTCAGTGAATCAAAACATTTCGCTCAGTCTTGGGGTTTGGGAGCTTATACATATACCCTTTATGATTCTAAATTCATGAACAGTTTTAAACACAAGGGTCTTTAAAGAACCTGCAGAGGAAAGATGAGAAACAGTCGCACAATAAGTAAAAGAGCATCAAAGAATTTCATCAAACTATGAATTGCTTCTGTAATGAAAAATTGTAACTATTAGGTCATGGATTTAACCTTTGCAGATTAAGATTCCTCAGTTAACATCAGACTTTTTTAAAGATTTATGGATAATTCCCAAGCTTCATGTAATGCTTATATTAGATATCCATTGAGGAACAGTGAGCTGAACCAAGACTCATCGATCACATTTTATACATGTCACTTTAAACGCTTTCAATTTGCTTTCATCCACATGACTTCAAGAATGTAAAAGATATTCAGAACTAATTGAATATCTTTTAATTGCAAGGTGATGATATATATTTATGGGACTCATCTTTTCCCCACATAACATGTCAGTTTAAAAGGTGACGTGCATCCAGTTCATCCACAATCACTTCAACCATGGTCACTCCTCTGAAGATTTCAATTGTGCCCAAAACTTCCCTGCAGAATGTGCAAAGGAAAATGTGTGCCTGAATCTCTAAGTTGGTAATCCTTGGGCTGTGGCCAAGGAGGTCATTCGTTTCAGCACGAAAACTCCTGAGTCTGCCAAGCAGTTATCCACTTGAACATTTAAGGAAGATAACAAGTTGAGTTATTGTAAGTCAACATCAATGCTTTTGTTCAATTTTCACTGAAAATCTGATGTTGGAGTCATGTTTTCAGCCTGTGATCGAAGGTTATCGGCCAGTACCTTACCAAAACAAACAACTCACTGGAGAATAAAGACACTTCAATCTTATACAGAAAATGGTACTTTAAGAATCAAAATCAACAAATTAATATAAAGCATATTGTATTAAGAAAAATAATAGAAAGAGCAGACGTTAGGCATATTTTCCTAAATGTTACAAAATGGAAGTGAGCCTTTCAGCTCAATTAGCATCTACTGAAATAATCCAAACTCTCCTTACCTACACTGCTCATATAAACCCATATATAAACCCATGTTGTTGATTATTTATTTGTATTACCAAATTATATCACTGTAAGCTTTGAATAAAATATAAATTGAATTTCAATCATCCCTTTAGGTTATTTTCTTATACTGATGTTAAGACAAGCTCAAAATGTAGTCTTATAAGAACTCACAGCAAGTATGACTCACTTGTGATATAGTTCCAATTTAATCAGAATATCTAATATTTTGTTGATGTAAAACACTCTAAAACTGAAGCTAGAATTATTTTGGTTCTGGTTTGTTGCTCAGGCAGAACATTTCAAATCTGGCAGTCATCTGACCCAGTTACTATAATTATTGTAAATTTGCCAGATATTAAATTAAATGATGGTGCAATCGATTGCCATATAATGATCATATTTTCAATTATTTACTAAACAGTAGGCCAGCCAGACAAAATTAGCCAATATGACAATGGTTGCTCTCAGACATAAATTTGCCCCCTCAATTGCATTTTACTCTGTGAAAGTATAATTAGAATGTTTATAGGGATTCAGTGCATATTGTTGATTGTACACACTATTAAACAAGGGAATGTACTGTAGAAATGGGTGCAATCTATTCCAAATATTGAAGCTCTCAACTCTATCAGAAGAATGTTTGAAATTAAAAGCAATGGCTGTCAAGAGCATAAACAATAAGTGTGCCAGATATAAGGTGCTGTCAATGTAGTATTGTAGCACAGGGCCTTCTCTGTTATAAATATGCAAATACAACAGCAACTTCAGATAAGGACAAATTCAAAAGTTTCAGAAGCTATGGAACGGCACCTGTATGGTTTAGATTTGACTGTGCACCAAATACTCCATTATAATTATAGAGCTTGGTTAATTTGTGCTTCTTACATTATGACAATGACATCCAATTTAGAACTACTTCATTGCAATTCTTGAGGTGATGAAAAGCATTGATAGAAATGGAAATAACATCTTTACAAAGATTGATTAAAAGATAGGGAGGAGAAGAAGCAAGGAAGCAAAACGAAATTCAAATGTTAAAATGTGTGCTAATACTTAGAAACTAGAAAGAGACTCTCACAACATCTTCTAATCACTGGTATATTGTACAGTTTAACTTGCCTCCTGTCAAGACTATTAAACCAGTATTAATTGTTATGGAAGGGAGATGAAACTACTTAAGATATCAATTCTGCCTTAATTGAGCTAGATTTATTGGCCTTGAAAATCCATGGAGCAGATTCATTACTTTAATTTCAATGTAATGAGTATTATTCTTTAACAAAATAATTTATTTTGCACCATTTAGCTTTCAAAATTGAATTGCAAATGACTGTTTCTTTAATTTTTTGCCACACTGCACTATAATTTTGAGTCACACAAGTCATTGGACGAGCATTGTGAAATATCAAATATCTGACCTCAGAGCTAAGGCATCAGGAACAACATCAGCTTTTTTTAAAACATTTTTGCTGTTCTTATTAATTTCATCCATTTATTCTGGCTCTCATTAGTACACATTTTAAGTAGAGGTTAAGAATCATTAAGTTCAGCAGTTTAGCTGAAGAAAATCAGCAGGGATCATCTCTGATTGTTGGTGCCCTCCTTATCCCAAATTCCAAAGCTATCTGCTTTGGGTCAATGATACTCTGAGCCTCACTAACTGTTGGGCCAAGGATAGGTCTTCAAAGGCAGGTGTCAACATCTGTCCTGGAACCAACATATTGATGCAATTACAAAGAGGGCATGCCAGTTACTATATTTCATTAAGAGTTTGAGGAGTTTTGGTATGTGTCCAAAGACTCTAGCAAATTTCTACAGGCGTACCATGGAGAGCATTCTGACTGGTTGCATCACTGTTTGGTATGGAGGGGGCACTGCAGAGTATCAGAAAAAGCAGCAGGAAGTTGTAAACTCAGCCAGATCCATCATGAGCATAAGCCTCCCACCTTTGAAGGTATCTTCAAAAGGTGATGCCTCAGAAAGGGGTCCTCCATTATCAAGGGGCCTCCATCACCTTTTCTCATTGGTACCATCAGAAAGAAGTTACTGGAGCCAGAAGACACACAGTCAACATTTTAGAAACAGCTTCTTCTCCTCTGCCATCAGATTTCTGAATAGACAATGAACCTATGAAAACTAACTCACTATTTTTGCTCTCCTTTTGTTATCATAATATACATTTTCCATTATAATTAATGGCATACTTTATGTATTACACTGTACTGCTGCCACAAAACAACAATTTTACATTTGTCAGAGGTATTAAACCTGATTCTTTCCCTTCTTTATTGATTGCACAACAGCACAATTGGTCACAAGAGCTTAACAAAACAGGGCACACAACAGCCGATAACAGGAGCAGCAATACAATCTTGAATTTGAAAGCAGTTTGATTTTTCTCCCCAAAAGAATACAACTAATAGTAGCTTCTGAAAAGCTTTGTTAAGCCTAGTGTTCATTGCCTAAATCTTCTGAGCTCTTTCATGAAGCCAGAAATCTCAAGATGTGCAGGGCATTTTTCCCCGCAATCAATAACCCTAAGTTAAATTTTCTTTGTTCAGAGACCATGTATGAGTCTCATAAGGTTATGAAAAAAGATGGAAGTGATGTTCTGAACATTTCAGAAATATCCTAAAAAACTCTTTTTGCAAAACATTTAAAGCGAGGACCAACATTGGTCAGTTCAACACACTCCAGTATTTATCTCTCACAAACATTTGCTATCATTCTTCATATAACACAGTATCTCTCTATTCTTTTTATCTCTGAGTATTAAGCTCACCACAACCATTTTACATGACATAATTATACTTTTTAATGGGCTCTGTGGGTAGAGGAGTGTCTTCTGAATATCTTATTGTATTTATTAGAGGATCTCTCAAAGTTGAGGTTTCAACTATTGCTCTCACTTAGTAACCTCTTCTCCACACCAGTCTTTGAAACTGTCTCACAATCTTAAACACTTGAAATAGTTCAGCACTCCAGCTTCATCAATCTTAGATTAGATTATGATTATGAGGACACACAGTCCTCTTTTATCGTCATTTAGTAATACATGTATTAAGAAATGATGCAATGTTCCTCCAGTGTGATATCACAGAAACACAAGACAGACCATGACTGAAAAACTGACAAAAACCACATAATTATAACATATAGTTACAACAGTGCAAGCAATACCATAATTTGATAGAAGAACAGATTATGGGCACGGTAAAAAAAGTCTCAAAGTCTCCCGAAAGTCCCAACATCTCACGCAGATGGTAGAAAACTCTCCCTGCCATGAGCTTCCAGCGCCACAAACTTGCCGATGCAGCATCCTGGAAGCACCCGAACACAGTCCAACTCTCAGTCAGTCCGAAAACTTCAAGCCTCCGACCAGCCTTCTGAAACCGAGTACCGAGCACCATCTCTGCCGAGTGCTTCGACCCCAGCCCCAGCTGCCAGCAACAGGCAAAACCAAGGATTTGGGGCCTTCCCTCCAGAGATTGCAGCGGCAGCGAACCGAGCATTTCAGAAGTTTCTCCAGATGTTCCTCTGTGCTTCTCACGTCTGTTTCCATCAAATCAGGATTGTGCACGGCCCCTATTTAACAAATATGATATCTTTACACCGGAGAGTCCACGCGCACTGAATCGCGTCGCCATCTTCGCCTCCCTCCGGAATGATCTTCCCTGAGATCATTCTGGTATTGTTTTTAATTGCTTTCAAGTCCAATAATAGTGGCTGTATTTTCTTTCATATAATTGTTTGTGAAATATCAACATTGTTGGTAACACTGGTATTTGTACTTCAAGGAGATGCATCGCAGGTATAGGCAGGAAGGAATACCATAAATGAGGCACTGGAAGAGTATAAGTAATGTGAGAGAACACGAAAGAAATTGGAGGAGAGGGGCTAAAAGAAGGTGTGAGGTTGCTCGAGTAGATAGGGTGAAGGAAAATCCCAAGAGATGCTACAGGTAATTAAGCACAAGTGGATAGCAAGGAACAAAACTGGTCCTCTTGAAGATCAGCATGGTCATCGATTCATGGAGCCAAAAGAGCTGGAGGAGATCTTATATGTATTATTTTTGCATCTGTACTTACTGGAGAGGTGGACGCAGAGTCCATAGAACTGAGGCAAAACAACAGTGAGGTCATGGACTGCACAAGGATTATGGAGCAGGTGGTGTTTGCTGTCTCGAGGCAAATTAGGATGGACTGAGAAAGCCCTGGAAATCCAGAGACTGGCATGACATGAGAGGCTTTTTCAGTGCCATCAAAGCAATATATGATTCAAGTTAATTTGGATTATACCCCCTGAGCTCAAAGAATGAAGAACTTACTAACAGGTCAGAAGAAGATCAATGGTCAATGGAGGGAGCACTTTCAAGAACCCCTTAGCCACAACAGCACTGCAAACCAAGGTTACTAACCAAATCTTCCAGAGACCTGTGTGAGAAGACATGGAGGAACCTCTCAGTATGAAAGAAGTCTTTTATACCATCAGAAGCCTAAAAAGCAATAAAGATCCTGAAGCTCTGGGAAAAGGAACAACTGGCCTGAGAGCACAGGGATGCTCTAATAGTGGCCATATTCAAGAAGGGAGACAGACAGATGGTGGCAATTACAGAGCTGTCTCTCTCCTGTCAACAACAGGCAACGAGTGCTTGCACGTATCCTTGTTAAACGACTCCTTCCTCTATCTGAATAAGTACTCCCTGAATTACAGAGTGGTTTCGACCCATCTAGGGGCACCACAGACATGATCTTCACAGCATGCCAATTACAGGAAATATGCTGTGAACAAAGGCAACCCTTGTACTTGGCTTTCATGGTTTTGACAAAGGCATTCAATATAGTAGACTGCCAAACTATCTGGCATATACAATTAAGATACGACTGTCCTGACAAATACTGGGACTGCTGCACGTTGGCACATCAGCACCAGTGCTCAGCAATAGAGGCACTGAATCAGAACCCTTCACTGTCAAGACAGGAGTCAAACAGGTCTGTATTATTGTACCTTCCATATTTTGCATCTTTATTGCTGCCATTTCTCACCTCATTGGCCAAGATCTGCCACAGGGAATCTCAATTGTGTATAGAACGGACAACCGGCTTTTCAACCTCAACCAATTTAAGGCCAACACGGTCAGCACCACCACCATCATGGAGCTTCAGTATACGGTTGACAATGCCATCACAGCACAGTCTGAAGAAGACCCCCAATGCATCCAGAATATCTTTGCCAAAGCATTTAGAAACCTGGGTCTTGTTTTGAATATAAAAAAAAACACAGGTCCTAAACCAGCCACTGCCCAATCAGCCATTTATCCAGCCCTCTGTAAAAGTTGTCTTTATCACCCTTGAAAATGTAGACCACTTTCCATGCCTTGGCAGCATTCTCTTCTCAAAAGTGATATCATCTCAAAAGTCAGCTACCGTCTAAGTAGAACTAGTAGAGCCTAAACAAGATTAAGGAAAAGAGTCTTAGAAGACTGTGACCTACAGGTCCAGACAAATCTTTCAGTCTATAGAGCAGTCATCCTTCCTTCATTACTGTATGGACATGAATTGTGGACTACCTACAGAAGACACTCGTAAGCCCTGGAACAATACCACCAAAGAAACTTATGAAAGATTTTGAGTATTATTTGGAAGGACAGATGCACTAACACCAATGTTCTGGAGGAGGCCAACATGAACAGCATTTCTACCATGATAAAACAACACGAACTCCGATGGATAAGTCATGTCATTCAGATGCCTAACTCATGCCTCCCCAAACAGAGGCACTACTCCCAGTCGAAGAAAGGTCAGTGAGTTCCTGGTGGGCAAAGGGAACACTTCAAAGATAACATGAAAATCAGCTTGAAAAAGTTCAACATTACATCTAGAAACTGGGAAGACACTGCAGTCAATAGGTGCACCTGGATGAAATCTGTTCAAAAGAGAGCTGACAGATATAAGAGTCTGCTCTGCTGTGCTGCAGAGAAAAAGCAGCAACCGCAAATGGAGAGAATGGACAACCAAGAAACCCAGCCACTTACCACAGCCACCACTTACTGCTGTCTGCACTACACCAGAATACATGGACCCTGTATGAACATCCACAGCCACCAGAGGACCCACCAATAGACAATCCCTGAGGAGAACATCTTACTCAACTTGAGTGATCACAGTAATATGGTGAATGGAACTGTAAGGCCAGACAAGGTGTTCCCTTGGACCTTGTGTGAGGCTAGTGCAGAAATTTCAGGGGCTCTTGGAGGTGTATTTAAAATGTATCTCAAACCCTCGGTGAAATAGGGAGTTGTTTATCCTAGCATGTGAAGACAGACTCCGGCGGATTGAGCGGACGAGACAAATGGAAGGTCCAACGGTCAAGAAGGCGGTCTCTGCAAGCGTTGTGGAACGTGTAGAGCAGGACAAGACACAGAAGACGTCCTGGTCATCCACTGCACCTAGTCCCATCTCCAGCCATCTCGACTCTGTCTTGCCACTGGATCCAGATGGGAATTGGGAAGAGAGAGTGAGGCTGACGCTGCGCAAGTCTCCCTCACTTAAATCCAAGTCACGCGCTAGTCTCAACACCATCAATAATGGTGTCGAGGTCCTCATCGACATACGATGGACAAACAACAACAACAACATTTAAAATGTACTTTGCCACAAGTAAGGTGCTGGAGGATTGGAGGATTGCTAGTGTACCATTGTTTAGAAAGAAAGAGTTGTGAAATTATAGGCCGGTGAGGCTGAATTTAGCAGTGTGTCAGTTATTGGAAGGCATTCTAAGGGATCAGATATATAAGTATTTAGATAGACAGGGACCGATTAGGGATGGTCATCATGGCCTTTTCATGGTAGGTCATGTCTAACAAATCCTACTGAGTTTGTGGGAAGTACCAGGAAAATTAATGAAGGAAAGACAGCAGATGTTGTCTAAGTGGATTTTAGTGTGCCCTTTGAAGAGTTCTCTCATAGGAGGTTGGTCAAGAAGATTCAGTTGATTGGAATTCGGAATAAATTGGAAGTGACATTGGCTTTGCGGGAGAAGGCAGAGAGTGATCCTAGATGTTTGCCTCTCAGACTGGAGCCCCGTGACCAGTGATGCGCTGCAAGGAACAGTACTGGGTCAGTTGCTGTTTGTCATCTATATCAATGATCTCAATGATAATGTGGTAAACAAATCTGCAGATGACAACAAGATTGATGGCATAGAAGACCATGAAGAAGACTATCAAAGCTTGCAACGGGATCTAGACCCTGGAATTCAATGCAGATATGTGTGAGTTATTGCACCTTCGAAAGACAAACCCAGGGAGAACCTATACTGTGAATAGTAGGGCATTGAAGAGTGGGGTAGAACAGAGGGATCTGGGAATGCAGACCCATAATTCCTTGAAAATGGCATCACAGGTAGATAGGATCATAAAGAGAGCTTTGGAGATATTTGCCTTCATAAATCAAGGTATTGAGTACAGGATTTGGGATGCTATGTTGAAGTTGTATGAAGTATTGGTGAGACCTAAGGTGGAGTGTTGTGCAGTTCTGGTCTTCTACCTACAGGAAAGATATCAATAAGACTGAAAGAGTACAGTGAAAACTTGCAAGGATGTTCCTGGAACTTGAGGACCTGGGTTATTGGGAAAAGATGAATAGGTTAGGAATTTATTCCCTGGAGTATAGGGAAATGAGGGTAGATTTGATAGCAGTATACAAAATTATGAGGGTTATAGATTGGGTAAATGCAAACATGCTTTTTCCACTGAGGTTGGGTGAGATTAGAACTAAAGGTTGTGGATTAAGTGTGAAGGGTGAAATATTTATCGGGAACGTAAGGGAAATCTTCTTCACTTAGATGGTAGTGAAAATGTGGAATGTGCTGCTTGCAGAAGTGATGGATGCGGGTTCATTTTCAACAATTAAGTTTGGGTAAGTATGGATGGGAGGAGTGTGGAGGGCTATGATTCCGGTGCAGGCTGATGGGATGGACTAGGTGAGCTGAAAGGCTTGTTTCTGTGCTATAGAGATTGAGAAGCCAGTTAAGGGAGAAAAACATAAATCAGAACGAAGAATACAGTAAAACTCTGATAGTTCCCCTATCCAATTATTTGGAAATACCCATAGTTTAACATCTGGCTCATGGTCTTTTAAGCTTCCTGAAAATTCATGGTGTTCCTGATTCCTGCAGTCCCCTGAAAGTCACTGGGATCTTCATTCCTCTGTTGTTCCAAAACCTAACAGATTCCCATTTAAACTTACTAAATTCAAAGGAAATGTTATATTACTGTGCAACTAATGACAAATGAGTATCAACTACTGTATAATAGGGTATTAATGAGACAAACTTCAATAGCGCAGGAAAACATGCTACTCCAACATCACCAAAGCCCTAAATATGCAGTATTAAGAGCATAAGCAATAAGATCAGGGGTAGGCCATCTGGCCCATGGAGTCTGCTTCACCCTTCAATAAGATCATGGCTGATCTGGCCATGGACTCATCTCCACCTACCTGCCTTTTCCCCATAACCCTTAATTCTCCTACTATGCAAAAATCTATCCAACCTTGTCTTAAATACATTTACTGAGGTAGTCTCCACTGCTTCATTGGGCAGAGAATTCCACAGATTCACCACCCTTTGGGAAAAGTAGTTCCTCCTCATCTCTGTCCTAAATCCACTCCCCTGAATCTTGAGGCTATGTCCCCAAGTTCTAGTCTCACCTACCAGTAGAAACAACTTTCCTCCCTCTAGCTTATCTATCCATTTTATAATTTTTTATCTTTCTATAAGACCTCCTCTCATTCTTCTGAATTCCAGCGAGTACAGTCCCAGGTGACTCAATCTCTCCTCATAGTCTACCCTCTCATCTCTGGAATCAACCTGGTGAACCTCCTCTGTACCGCCTCCAAAGCCAGTATATCCTTCCTCAAGTAAGGAGACTAGAATTGCATGCAGTACTCCAGGTGTGGCCTCACCAGTACCCTGTACAGTTGCAGCATAACCTATCTGCTCTTAAATTCAATCCCTCTAGCAATGAAGGCCAACATTCTATTTGCCTTCTTGATCGCCTGCTGCACCTGCAAACCAGCCTTTTGTGGTTCATAGATTATCAAAGCTTTATTACAAGAATTCAAGTGTTATTCAAATATAATTCTACAGATAATTGTTTACCATTCAATTCCTTTAGAAATTATTGCTAGATTTATACTGTGAGAAACCTACGCCTGGTCGCATTGCTCCTCAATGTTCTTCAGTGGCAGAACTTTTCCCACAAATTCTGCGCCTCACTTCTATGTAGTAATACTCATATCCACTGTACCATAACTCAGTATCACACAGTGACAGAACTGATCCCACCAGTAATGTACCTTAGGGTTATACAGTAATAGACCAATATCAGTCTTACTGAACATCAGGGTCATACAATGACATACTTGTTCCCACCAGTTCTTCACTTCACTGTCATAGTATGACAATCTGGATCTCATTCATTGTACCTCATTTTTATATTATTAAAGACCAGTTTTCCCCCCAATACTGCACTGTGATATGTATGCATATCTCATCTACCAGTATCACATCTCAAATTTATTCTGACAGACTTGTTCCTGTCAGTGCTACTCCTCGGTGTTATACACTGACAGACTGTTATCACCAGTGCAGCATTCTGTTGTCAAGCAGTGACAAGATGCTCCCACCAGTACTGCTTCAGAGAATCGCACATTGACGCTTATATGCCATCAGAATGGTAGGGTATTGTCAGTGACTGCCCTATTCCGTTCAGAACTGCACCTTGGTGACAAACCTATTCTCACCAGTACCATGACCCAATGTTGAACAGTAACTGACTTTTTCCTCACCATTTCTGCACGTTAGTATCAAACGGTGTCAGATTTGTTCTTTCAAGTATTGCGCTCCAGCGTCATAAAGTGGCAAACCTGGTACCACTGGAAATGCACCTTTGTCATACAGAGACCTCTTCACATCAGAGCATCCAGAAAAATGCTACTGCTTCAAGACTAAAGAAATTACAAGATCAAATCTTTTGAATTAAGATATCTGTTTGTCAGTCCAGAAGTCACTTAGTTCAAAGTTCAAAGTAAATTTATTATCAAAGTTCATATCTGTCACTGTTTACAACCCTGAGATATAATTTCTTGCAGACATTTGCAGTAGAACAAAGAAATACAAAAAAAACAATGAAAAGTACACACATACACTGACAAATAATAAAGAATATGAGTAGTAGAATCCTTGAAAGTGATTCCATAGGTTGCGGAATCAGTTTAGTGTTGAGGTGAGTGAAGTTCTTCACACTGATTCAGGAGCTCAATAATTGAGGGATAATAACTGTATCTGAGCCTAGTGTTGTGGGACCCAAGTCTCCTGTACCTCCTTTCTGATGGCATTTTTGTCTATTTCCTCATGAGCTATGGATTCTAATCTCCTGATCAGTCTTAGTTAGCTTGTGCAGAGTCACTGGACCTCATTTCCCAGTATTTTTGGTTTATCTAGCAAAACTTATACTTCAATACTTGAATCTTTGTATTCCACTTTGCCTTGAGCCAATTAGGCATTACTGCTCCAGCACAGCTGAAAAGGCAACATCCAACATGACACCTTCAGACAAAACAGAATATCCTTCTCAGACTTTGCTGCATGAATGTTGCCAAAACTTAATCAAATTTAGTCTGTGGTTCTTCATCCAAAACAATGAAGAATTTGAAACTGAGCCTCCTATTAAGAGGTGGGTTTTCTGGTGGAGTTTACTTTTCTCCATTTAATCTTAAATGTGTTGATATACAGGGCAAAATCTGAATTTTCTAAATAACTCTCCCTCATTGGAGGTCTTGTAGGAAGAAAAAGAAAATAACAACATCACATCAATTTGAAGTCAAAGCTGCACATACATTACATACATGCTAAAGGCCATAAAATGATGGCGAGATAGACTCTGATTAGAAAATATTTTTACAAAGTAGTCAATGCAAAAGGCACTGTCTGAGTGGTGTTATGTTTTGTAACTCCAAAACATAAAACTAATTGAAAGAAAAACATGAAAGTCAGCAATAACTTGTGTACTTTTAGTTTTACTTTAGTGAGGCACACAAATATAATGTGGTGATGTAATGACAACGACATTCACATACTTTTATACATAACCCGAACTGAATTAAGTAAATGGCAAAGAATGCTTAATCACACAGTATATTTACAATATTACTCAAATATTACTGAAATATTAAATACACAACAAGTTGGAGTGCTTCTATTTGATCTAGAGAGTGCCAATATTCAGAGGAATGCAAACTGAGCAAGAGGAAAGAGCATACTGGCAGAAAGAAAGAGCACAAACAAATGGAGAGCATTGCACACCATTTGTGTGAGAGAGTGAGACGTACAATAGCAAACCTAATGAAAGCTGCTAAAAGCCAAACATTGAAATAACTAAGTGAAATTATATAGCAAGATCCACTGAAAACTGTTTACTGTGGGGATCCTTTTGAAAGAGTGTGATTCCCTTTAAAGACTGCTAAAAAGTTGATTAGAGTTTGCATTACTGCAGCGTACATTTGGATACTGTGTAAAACATATTTCGGATTCATCTGATACATGAAAGCTGAAGAGGGAAAATCCTGTGCTCACAAGTCAGACAAGCCTTTCAGTCTCCAAATTAACTATTGTTAATTACATTAATTTGTGACTGAAAATTTGCATCTGTAAATTCAAAGATGCACAAAACGCACCAAGCACGAGGACAAAATGCCATTCCAGTATTAGGTGCATTACATCAACTAGCGATTTCTTATCATGAAAACATTGCTGTGGTCGTGCTTCAACTGTTGGAATTCCTTACCACTGTGGCACCAAAATTAATTTACACTGTTTCTTGGAAATTCAGACTGATTTTTCTTTCCTTCGCAACATACATAAAATGCTGAATAAATTCAGTAGGTCAGACAGAATCCATGGAAATAAATGAACAGTCAATGTCTTGGGCTGAGACCCTTCCTCAGGACTGGAAAGGAAGGGGGAGGTCAACAGACTAAAAAGGTGAGGGAAGGGATGGAGGACAGTTAGAAGGTGATAGTGAAGTCTGCTGCAAGAGATTGGTAAAGGGCTGGAGATGAAGCAATCTGTAAGGACATGAGATGAGAGCACAGGAGAATGGGATGAAGGAGGGGCACCAGGGGGAGGTGATAGGCAGGTTAGAAGAGGTAAGAGGCCAGATTAGGGAACAGAAGAAGAGAAGAGTGGGAGGGAAAGGATATTTTTACTGGAAGAAGAAATCAATGTCCATGCCATCAGGTTGGAGTCTACCCAGTTGGAATATGAGGTGTTGCTTCTCCACGACTCCAGCAGATTCGCAGGTGAAGTATTTCCTCACCTGTAAGGACAGTTTGGAGCTCTGAATGGAGGTGAGGGAGGAGGTGTATGGGCTGGTGTAGCACTTGCAGGGTTAAGTGCTGGAAGGAAGATTACTGGGAAGGGATGAATGGACAAGGGAATCACAAAGGGAAAAATCCCTACTGAAAGTGGAGAGTGGGGAGGGGGAGGTAAAGGTGCATTTGGTGGTAGGATCCTTTTGGAGATGGCAGAAGTTATGGAGAATGATGTGCTGCATACAAAGGTACATAGCGTGAAGGAAAAGACCACAGAAACTCCATCACTGTTAATGCGGTGGGAAAATGGAATGCAAGGATGTCGAGGAAATGGAGGAGATGTGTCTGAGGGTAGCATCAATTGTGGAGGAAGGGAAACACCGCTCTTTGAAGAAGGAGGATGACACAAAGGTTGGAGGTGTTGTGGATAGTGTGGAGGGCTGTCAGAGGTTACAGCAGGACATTGATAGGATGCAAAACTGGGCTGAGAAGTGGCAGATGGATTTCAACCCAGATAAGTGTGAAGTGGTTCATTTTGGTAGGTCAAATATGATCGAAGAATATAGTATTAATGGTAAGACCTGGGAGGGGGGAGAAGATGGCGGAACGACGGCAGAGCGCGCAGCCGCCGGTGACGATATCTGTAATCTGTCAAGTAGGGGACCATGCATAATTCTGATTTGATGGAGATAGACGTGAGAGCACGGAGGAACATCTGGAAAATTTCTGAAATACCCGCTTCGCTGCCACTGCTACTGTGTGGTAACCAGAAGCTCCAGAGCTGAAGGCCTCGAAATCCTCGGCTTTGCATGTTTCAGTGGCCGGGGAGAGGTCAAAGGCGCTCAGCAGAGGATGGCGCTCGGGAGGCTGTATCGGAGAGGCTGGTCGGAAGCTCGGAGTTTTCAGACGGATAGACTCAGTGTCGGCTGTGGTTGGGTGCTTCCAAGGTATCAGCAAGTTGACGGTGCCTGGAGGTTTATGGCAGGGAATTTCTCCCTTTTGCCGCCTGCTGTCAGGGACTCGGGAGTCGATCGACTCGGGACTTTGAGTCTTTTTTTTACTGTGCCCATGGTCTGTTCTTCATCAAATTATGGTATTGCTTTGCACTGCTGTAACTGTATGTTATAATTATGTGGTTCTGTCAGTGTTAGTCTTTGGTCTGTCCTGTTTTCTGTGTTATCACTCTGGAGAAACATTGTATCATTTCTTAATGCATGTATGCATTTCTAAATGACAATAAAAGAGGACTGAGTGTTCTCATAATCTAAATCTAAGACTCTTGGCAGTGTGGAGGATCAGAGGGATCTTGGGGTCTGAGTCCATTGGACGCTCAAAACACCTGCGCAGGTTGACTTTGTGGTTAACAAGGCATACGGTGTATTGGCCTTCATCAGTCATGGAATTTAACTTAGGAGCCGAAAGGTAATGTTGCAGCTATATCGGACCCTGGTCAGACCCTACTTGGAGTACTGTGCTCAGTTCTGGTTGCCTCACTACAGGAAGGATGTGGAAAACATAGAAAGGGTGCAGAAGAGATTTACAAGGATGTTGGCTGGATTGGGGAGCATGCCTTATGAAAACAGGTTGAGTGAACTTGGCCTTTTTTCCTTGCGACGAAGGATGAGAGGTGACCTGATAGAGGTGTATAAGATGATGAGAGGCATTGATTGTGTGGATAGTCAGAGGCTTTTTCCCAGGGCTGAAGTGGTTGCCACAAGAGGACACAGGTTTAAGGTGCTTGGGAGTAGGTACAGAGGAGATGTCAGGGGTAAGTTTTTTTTACACAGAGAGTGGTGACTGCGTGGAATGGGCTGCCGGCAACGGTGGTGGAGGTGGATACAATAGGGTCTTTTAAGTGACTTTTGGATAGGCATGAAGCTTAGAAAAATAGAGGGCTATGGGTAAGCCTAGTAATACCCAAGGTAGGGACATGTTCAGAACAACTTTGTGGGCCGAAGGGCCTGTATTGTGCTGTAGGTTTTCTATGTTTCTATGTTTCTCTGATGTCCTGGATAGGAAAGCCTCATCCTGGAAACAGATATGGCAGAGATGAAAGAACTGAGAGAAAGTAATAGCGTTTGTTACAGGACACAGGGTGAGAAGAGGTATAGTGTAGATAGCCATGGGAATTGGTAGGTTTATAAAAGATGTCAGTCAACAGTTTGTCTCCAGAGATGGAGGCAGAGAGATCAAGAAAGGGGAGGGAAGTGTTGAAAATAGACCTAGTGAAATTAAGGACAGAGTAGAAGATGGAGGCAAATTTGATGAAGTTGATGAACTTAGCACGCGTGTTTTTTCTGTCCTTCATAAGTTTCAAAATGGTCCACTTTCACAAAAATTTCCAAGCAGACATTTTGACTTAAGTAGAATATTCTTTTTTCATTTTCCAGAAATTGAATTTTGAATGTCTCGCTACCTAGTTTTTGAAGGGAACTATCAATAGGGTGTGAGCTAAATCAATCACATGAATGTTTAAATTTGATCTGTTCCTTTGTTTTTGACCTATAACAGATTAAATCTGCAATGTTGTGTCTGGATTTCTGCAACAGGATATATTTGGTTTAAAAATCCTTGTGGTATCAGGATTTTAAACTATCTGTTTACTGCACTTGTATTTAAAGGAACAGCCACTACTGAATCCAAAATTTAAAATGAATCCCTCATTTGTGTCACAGAGCAATAGGAGGTTAAATGATCAGTAGGACAGTGTTGTGGTTGCTGCTGTAGCTCAAGGACAAATGATATGAAGACTAGTCCATGAGAATAACTATCCTATAATCCTACTGATGTCATTCACAACACAATTTGCTAAGATCAAAAATTGGAACATTTGAAGTGCATAATACTTGGTAATCCACTGTACATTATACCTACGACCTTGTTCAAAATAAAATCTTACAGGTCATGGGCATATCATGGCAAATCATGAATATAACATTTCAATGTTTTGTGCTAGACTGGGGTGCCATTATGTCTGGGTGTCTCCATTGAGTGCATCAAAAACCTGGAAGAAATTTCATAGTCTTTATGGACTGGGATGTTCCCAGCTGCTCTTGGCACTTGCCTTTCTTAGGAAATTCTCTGTTAGAAATGTTGTAGTGTACAATTGAGTTCCAAGACCAAGATAAGTTCAATCATCCCTTTCTCTTCAATTTTTTCAAAAAAAATTTAAGCTCCCAGCAATTAAATAGACTCACGATAGCTGTTCTCATGGTTTGTGCATTTACAGCAGGCAAGAGTGGCAGGTATTGCAGGTAATGTGAGTTCCTGGGATCAGTTCTGAATCAAAGTTGTTGACAGGTTGTTGCTGAAGTAATTTTAATATGTATCTGATGTCCCCATTGTGACACCAAAACCATTAGTGTTCTGAGTTATTTACATTTTACCAGCAAACATTATGTTCAAACTGACTGAAAACATGACCAATAAAAAGACTGAGTAAGGTTGGGAAAGGGGACAGTGTATCAAACAAATCAATTATGTTTCCTTTGGAGGACAATCACTTGATGAATAGGGGAGTGTCTGTCTTTATGGCCTACATGGACTTCTAGATTTTATCTTTTATGGCTCTTCACAATTGATATTGGGAAAAATAAACAGATGTGTAAATCTAGTTTGTAAATAGTTAGCAGGGAGGAGAACCAACTAAAGATTAAGGCAACACACACACACACACACACACACACACACACACACACACACACAATACTGGCTGAACTCAGCAGGTCAGGCAGTGTCCATGAAAATGAATAGACAGTCAACATTTTGGGCCGAGACCCTTTTTCAGGATGAGAGAAGAAGTGGGAAAACGTCAGAATTAAAAGGTGTGGGGAGTGGAGGGAGGATAGCGAGAAGGTGATAGGTGAATCCAGGTGGGTAGGAAAGATAAAGGGCTAGAGAGGAAGGAATCTGATAGGAGAAAGGGAAGGAAGAGGAGATCCAGAGGGAGGTGATAGGCAGGTGAGACAAGGTAAGAGACCAGAGTGAGGAATAGAGGAAGAGGGGACAGGGAGGACTTTTTTTAATATATACCAGAAGGAGAAATCAATATTCATGCCATCAGGTTGAAGGCTAAAGATTTGTGTATGTTTTAGGGTATGGATGAAGAAATGTATATCCACACCTGCTAAAAGCACTACATTAAGAAGTTTGAAAGGTTTGTTATAGAGAGCAATAAGGTTACAGGCAGAGAGACCTATTAATTACTTTCAAAATTTACTGCTTTTAACTTGGACTAAGTTAGTTCCAGGAAAGACAAACCAGAATATTTTCTGATTAGCAATTACTGTGTGCACTCTGGGTGTCCATTACTCTAAATTCCAATGTACAAATAGAAAACGTAATTAAAAAGGCAAATGGAATTTTGCCAAACATGAAAAGTGGAAATTATGTGCCAGCTACACAGATTTCCAGAAGATAATGATGGTCGGGAATTCACTGGCTGTAAAAGTGGCTGAAGTAAAAAGCCCTCACCATATTTCAAAATTACACGGATGTGTGATTGAAGAAATAGTCTCGTCAAATCTATGGGCCCAGTGCTTGAAGGTGAAATGAGGCTGCTCTGTTTTTTCTTAGAGGGCTAAGAATATCTTTCCGTGCCACAACATTTTTATGATTCTTTGATCAATTTAAGAACTTGGAGTTAAGCATCTCTATATCCATCACCAATGGGCAGAATATATTACTTCAAAATTCCATTAGTTATTTTCATCATAGCTTCCAATTGCTAGATTATAAAAATTTGCTCCATGTGCAATTGGCAATTGCATAACCTCCTCCTGCAGAGACTCCCCAGGTAAATGGGAGCGGGCATCATTACTGTACCTTACAACTTTCAGGGGGTATTGTCGCTTCCAATACACCAGAAAGGATTAAAATTCACCTACTAGCATGAAAGTAGGCTGGGAGAGAAATGTAACTTTATAAATGATAATTGAATTATTGCACTACTAAAGGAGCATCAGTTATATTGTGTTTAATACCATTTTCACATATAACTTACTCTATAATTCTGTTTAGTTCCCTTGCAAAAATATTTCGATGGTGCTTGTTTTTAATTGAGTGTAGATCATTGCTTCTTCCATATACGGAAAATAATAAGAAATAAGTTTGTTACCACAATTATCCATATGAGTAAGAAAGAAGTACGGTTTGTTAAATGGTTCACTGAACACATCTAAGACTTTTATTTCATTTCTCTTTTAAATTGTTATTTCTTGCCGTGTGCCACAGAAATAGTTGCCATTTTCTTTTGATTACATGCGGTCTTTAATATTCCACATTTATCAATTTTTTAATAATAATCTGAAGGCTATTCAGTTCTTTGGTGTTCCTCATAAGATCCAAGCATATTAAAAATTTGCTACTCACATCGTGGTCCTCACTGGGAAGCTTACCACATGTAGACATGGAAATGTGCTCTGAGGAATCATTATTAAAACATAAATACAATCATCAAAGAACCTTTCCTGAATCAAAAATGACCATGTCAGATAGATTAGTAATACTGTGGTGCAGCTATTCTGAATCCTTGATGGAAATTCATAAAGGAACATACAGGTTGTGATATTTATGTGTTCCATCCACCACTGTAATATTCTGTGTGGCATTGCAGTATTATATCTTGACTAAAAGGTATTTTATTACATGTATAAAGTTCAAAAAGATCTGCAGATGCTGGAAATCTGAAACAAAATCAGAAAATGCTGAAGATCTTTAGATCAGGCAGCACCAGTGAAGAAAGAAACAAAGTTAATGTTTCAAATTGTTGACTTCACAAGGCCTGAATAACTGGAACTCAAACATGTTTTAAGTCATAGGGAAGGGAGGGATGGAAAGAACAAAGGGAATGTCTGAAATAGAGTGCAGACCTAGAGTATCTGAACAATACAAGTGGCAGTGATACCGGCTCATAAAAGGTGGTTTATTGACTGAACTTGATCTGTCTCAAGATGAAAATAGAAGAAATTAAATGGGTTCAAACAAGGGAAAATGATACTGAAACAGAGATAAAATATTTCAGTGCTGGGAAATACGACTTCAAAAGAAAATTAAAAACATTCAGAAGAAGATCATGTCCCATTTATGGAGAAGTAAAAGAAAGTTAACATTACTGGTTGATGACTATTTTTCAGGATGGGCAAGCTGCCAAAGTCAAAGTGGAGTGTATTGCCAGATGCACAAACACAGCTGCCATGAAAATCTTGCAACAGCATCATGGGCACATAGCGTCATATAAACAGATACACAAGAAAATTACAAGTTAAGCATAAACTATACACTAATTTTGCAAGAGAAAAAACAATTAGAACAAAGATAGTCCATTTTAGTCTGAAGTGATTAAAATGGCAATAGTGTCACTTATACTGAGGTAGTGATTAGGGTAGTGATGTTTGCATCAGGAAATGAATGGTTGAAGGAAAGTAGCTCTTCTTGAACTTGGTGGTGCTGGAGTTCAAGGTTTTTTACCTCCAACTTAAAATTGTGGTCTAAATTGGGAAGGCTGACGATCTAAAACTGTTGATTGAAATATTACAGCTAAATGTCTTCATGTAGCTCTTCAGCAGTTTCCTCAGTTCAGCCAGAAGAACTATTTATAGACTACAGAGATGTTTAAACAGTATTAATGATTGCTGTGGCCATCCTCTTGAGTTAGTAAAAACAATGCTTGATTGCAGTAAGAATAAAAAGCTCTGCATTATTTTATATACAGATTATTTAATCAGTAAATTAACTGTTTCTTTCTTCACCTTCTCAAAAAACTAATTTAACTGCATTTTAAACAGGATAAATTAACATTATAATTCACCGCTAGCCTACAGCCAAAGCCTTATCACATTTCTGCATTTAATGAGTTTTTCCTACACTAAATGGATTTTAATTTGTTTCTGCGTTATTGTTTGTTACAGATTATATTTGTTATAATATTAATTGTTATAGAGTCATAGAGTACTATAACACAAAGACGGAACTTTCAGTCCATCTAATCAATGCCAAACTTTTATTCTGCCTAGTCCCATCAACTCACAACTGGACTATATGTATTATCAGAATTATTCAATTGCAGAGAATGTGCTATGTTCTCTACTGTACCACTGGACAATTCTTTATGCAGAATGCCAACAACTTGGAGACCATCACTCTTCCAAATTATAGTGGGTCGTTTCATAAACTGACATGTTCATGGATGGATTTAAAAGCATACTGATCTGCTAACATTCAGAGTGGTTTTCTATCTTCAGAAACATAAGATACTTCAATTTGTTTTCTTTTCCTTTATCAATTTTAAGCTCTCAGCAAAGGTACATTTGTTATTCCATTCCTTACAAAAGATGAACTGGAAGAGCATCAGTAACAACAGTTTAGTGCCCCATATCTAAGAAAGGATGTGCTGGCATTGGAGAGGGTCCAGTAGAGGTTTACGAGAATTATCTCAGGAATGAAAGGGTTAATCTAAGTGTACTATTTGTTGGCTCTGGGTCTGTAATCTCATGAATTTAGAATGGGGGGGGACCCCAAATATTAAAAGGCCTAGATAGAGTGGACGTGGAGAGAATATGGGTTAAGTGGATATGGTTTATGTAATGTTTGGATCTATTTGTTTTAGAGCAATGACCATCCCCTTAGCACTATGCATTGATCTGTTGTCTACGCATGGGCATTGTTCTCGCTCTCTCTCTCACTGCAATGCAAATACACCAGTTAAAGCCATCACCCACACGTGTGCTTTTATTTAATTAATACGTCATTGTGCACAAACACCACAGTTTAAGAGTGGCATTTACTTCCAAATGAGCACAGGATTTAATGATTATAACACTTCAGCTGAGGCTGAGGGAGAGAATTGTCATATGGCTCCCAGCTCATGGATTCCATTAGAAAGGTTTTGGATATTTCTGAAGGTGAATGCATTTAAATCTAATGATTCACAAGCAAGGCACTTCTGATACATTTAATCTTCAACAGCATGATCTTACTGAACAAATGTTAATTCTTTGCCAATGTCTAGATTGTACAGACTCCTTGGATATTGGTAAAAAGTCCATGGGATAGAAAAGGTTGGGAATCCTTGGATCACCAACGTGTACAATTTTTCCATAGCAGATCTCTTCTGTGTGATGTTCTCCATATCTCCCTGGCTTCAGTGCACAAGTGCATCATGCAGCTTACCATTCTCCTCTTTGACACAGTAACCAGCACACATCAAATGGGCATCAACAGCTAGACTGAGAGGTCGTAAGGCTATGCAGACCAGATTGACTTTTCTTGTCTCCAGCATATAATCTTCTCCTCGTTCCTTTGAGACAGACTTCTGGGATTAAGGGTGAGTTGCTTCCACTCCGGTATTGTGGGTCCTGGGTGACTGACTGACCGAAACTCTTCCACAGAAAAGAGAGCTGGTACCCTTTGAAGCAGATGGAAGCTAGTTTGTGAGGCCATCTGTTCCTTTTGCTACTGTGAGTCAATGTCTGTTCTCAGTGAATGACTTGAGGTTCTCAGAATCTTCCAGAATGTTCTCCATATTCATCGTTCGTATTTGCTTCTGACTTAGGAGGCTATTCGGCCCACCATGTCTACACTGGCTCAGATCAATCCAATTGTTCCTATCTACCTGTAACCTATTCCCTCAAGCCCCCCAATTCACAACAGGGACAATTACAGTAGCTAGTCAACCTAACAACAAGCATATAGTTGGGATGTGGAAGGGAAAATGGAGCAGTCAGGAGAAACCCCAGTGTGCACAGGAGGAATTGCACTCTTCATGTTTGTAGCACCAGAGATCAGGAGCAAACACAGCTGTCCCTGCGCCAAGCTTTATTTATTTTTGTCATGGCTCAGGTTTAGACAGACAGAGGTGAACTGCTCTCGGCACAAAACCTAAACACTGACCTACAAAACACGGTGCTCAACTGACCTTCTCCTCTCAGTAAAAATACAAGCAGGCAGTTGGAGCTACGCCTGTCATCTCATAACTTAGCTGAGATCCCAAAGCAAAACAAAAAATTGAGAAATGTGGCAAAGGAAATCAGTTCTAAACCAAACTCTATTGAAGATGTAGACAGTACCATAAGCGTTAGAACAATGCAATTTCACCCTCATTATCCACATGCTTTCAATAGAGATTTTACAGAAAAATTTGGGGAAATCTCTTTCTCCACTTCTACTAGTAATGGGTCAGAGCTTTTGCAGTGTCGGTGGGGATATTGCATGTTATTCCTTAAAGAGACTTTGAGGACAGCTTGAATTTTTTTCTCTCTGCAGTTACAGGTGATCTCCAGAGCCAAGGCAGCATAATTAGGGTCTCAGTGCACTGAGGCTAGCTCACAAAGCTTTGCAGTGAATTGGAGGCTCTTGCAGAGATACTGCTGGTGGCATCATTGCGCCGTCGTGAGATGGTCCTGGTATTGAATCAGGTTCAATGCTGGTAGGCCAAGAATGTGCGTCCGGCCTGAGGTCTTCATTATCAAGTATCTTTTACCCCAAACAACCAAAATCTTTGACAGTTCCTTGAAGGTGATGTTGAATGGCTGCCCTCACTGAATGGAATCTCCCAAGGTTTCGAATCAGATGGCAGTGTTTTTCTGCAGGGACAGGTTGAAAGAGGGGTCTAGCATTGTGAATGTTAGGTGCAATTTCTATCCTCTGGTATGCCACATTGAACAAGCCAACAATGCCTTAGAATGCAGATTTTTCATAGCAGTAAATCCAAGCTTTCTCTACCTATTGCAACTCTCTTACTGACTCTTGGGTAAGCTTGATTCAGTTCATATTGACACTCGGTCCATAGGTTTCCCATTGGTTCCATTACTAGCTCCACTCCTACAGGAGGTTGGTTAGTACTGCAGTAAAACACTGTGACGAGAAGGACTGAGAGGACCACTTCATTCTCTCAAAGCTTTGCAGTCAACGAGCTATCAGGTTGATGGAAAGGAAGCCAAGACCAGACGTCCACAAGAAAGTTCACACATAATCAACAGTCAGCTGATCATATGTTACAAGATCATGAAGTCATGAGAAAAGTAAGAGTATGTCACTTAGCACCTTATGTTTGCTCTGTCAATCAATATGGCTGCTCTGCCCCAGGCCTATATCCACCCTTGTTCCACTTAGAAACTCTATTTATCTCACTATGAACTCCAAAATTAAAACTGGTTCCTCTTTCCTAAGAGTTTATTTGATTGGGGCTACTCCCCCCCCCCAACAAAGAAAATGCATATTGTATTTCTTTGAAATACATTTTTGTCTGCACGCAGAGAAAAAATCTACTAGTACATTTGTCACTATTATGATTTCTATCTGCAAATAGATTTACACTATGTTACAAGAAGCCACTAATGAAAGAAGATGCAATATCGCCTGTCCAAATAGCATCACAAAACATATATCCCAATAGACAAAATCTGAAAATGAAGTAAAAAATGCTTTTAGAACATAAAATACTATTAGACAAAAAATATTAGAATGAGGCCTTAATACATACCTTGAGATAAGGAGAATGTGAGAAAAAGTCTCAGATGATAAGAGGCCCAAGATGACTTTATTTTACGCAAAGAAAATTGTGAAGTGGGGAAATATGCTTACACCAGGGATCCACATTTATCAAGGCTGGATGCAAATTGATTTCACTGCCTATCAAAGCACAGCAAGCCAACAAAACAATTGCAAACAGACTCATATTGGCAGAAAAAATGCACATCAAGTCACGTGTACAGAGGAAAAGGTTAACTGACAGAAACACAGCTTAATTTAGCATTTAACTAAAATTCTGTCACTGATTGCAACAGAATCACTGTTGTGCATTCTACATAAATGCAGACACAGATACAGAAAGTATCAACTGCTTCTCTGAGTCTTTTTTCAAATATCAGCTAACTAATTGATATGCTTGCTTTTAACCTACTCCATAAGGACCTGCTATCTCTCTGTTCAGGGACTGTTCCTCATTCATAACCCTGGAAATCTTTATAAAGCAACCTAATGAAGAACTTAGGGATAACAGTTAGACAAACAGGTTACTTGGCTATTGTGGGCCAACAATAACAATGTGGATAATGGTCAGAAATAGCAGATCTGGTGTCTATCCACCTACCCCCTTCTTTTCTCCTCCCTTATCTTCCCATTAAATGCAGACATACTCATGATATAGGATGGTAACAATTGTCCTGGCTAAGTTGTGCTAATTCAGCACAGATGATAGATTGAACCCATAAACCAGGACTATATGACTTATTTCCATACTGGCTAGTCTAATTACTCATAGAGCTATCTCAGAGCTCAGTGTAAATACTCATTACTGATGTGATTGTTACTCAATATACTTGGTCCATAATTCAAAGGGTGATTTCTGTGATCTTTCAAGATACAACTTACAGTATTAATAATCGCAGACACACAAAACATTTTAATTCTGTTAAATCCATGGAACATAATGAAAAGAAGTCAAAATTCTGTGTGACTAACAAATTGCCAAATTAAATCAAGCACTTATTAATAACTTATTCACTCTCATATATCTTCCAGTGCTTCATTACAGGGTCAATTGGCAGAAGTCAGGAAATCGTTTAAATGTCGGGAATTGCTGTGAGCGGTGTTGGAATCAAGGAGAAAGGAAAGAAACAATAAATGAGAACAAAGAAAGTGCCCCAACTCATGTCAATAAAATACTCAATTATGATCTGTCCATGATCTCATATCTCCCAGCAGGATACTGGCAGGAGGCGTGAGACGAAGGATCGTGGCTACAATGTTGTAGATTTACCTGCAGACCCGGCTCCCAGTGAGTGTGACCTCCTTCCGGGAGCACATGTCTGCACAAATGTCCCTTAAATCTTTCATCAGCGTGTGACAAGATTATTGATGCAGAGCTCAGTGTCTGGAAGTCAGAGAGTATGATGGGAGGTGTTGCCGTGACTATTATATGCCAACAGTAGTCTGGTAGATAGAAAGCAAAAATGAGGCTCTGGCTGTCACCCAACTGAACCCGAAGTTCCACGAGCATTTAACTATCTCCAATGATAACAGCTGGGGTCTGTTAACAACTTCACCTGTCTATCTAGTCTATGAAATGAAAATCAGCTTCGGTTTCCAGTCATGATCCTTGTCAAATGTTAATATTGTATATTTATCAGTCAGGTTTAGTTGGGTTTAAGTAAAATTTTCCAAATATAAAACTTTCTTGAACAGAAAAAAATAGCAAAATATAGTATTAAAAATAATTATATCCATATCTCCATAGAGTCATAGAACACTACAGTACAGAAACAGGCCCTTCAGCCCATCTAGTCTTTGGCAAATCATTAATCTGCCTAATCCCATCGACCTAGATACAGGCCAACAGCCGTTCATACCCCTCCCATCCATGTACCTATCAAAAACTTTTTTAATGCTGAAATTGACCCCGCATTCACAACCTGTTCCACACTTTCACTGCCCTCTAGATGAAGAAGTTTCCCCTCATGTTCCCCTTAAACATTTCACCTTTCACCCTTAACCCATGACCTCTATTTGCAGTCTTACCCAACCTCAATGGAAAAACTCTGCCTGCATTTACCCTATCTACACCTCTCATAAATTTGTATACCTCCATCAAACCTCCTCTCAATTTTCTACATTCTAGGGAATAACATGCTAACCTATTCAGCCTTTCCTTATAATTCAGGTCCTCAAGTCCCGGAAAAATTCTTGCAAATTTTCAATGTACTCTTTCAACCTTATTTTCGTCTTTCCTGCAGGTAGGTGACCAAAACTGCACACAATACTCCAAAGTAAGCTTCACCAACATCTTACGTAATTTCAACATAACGTCCCAACTCCATTACTCAATACATCTCTATCTCTCTATCGTTATGTATCTACATATTTTTTTCTTGCAGATTCAAATGCACCAGTCGTAAACTGTTCCTTGCTGTCAGTCTATACCATGGTAATTCATCTGTTATATTCAGTGAAAATTTTAAATATGAAATGCTGTCACAAAGCATAGCAGAATCTAAAAGCAATGCAATTTATGCTTGCTAAAGCCATATGTTTATCAGCCTTGCATGGTCACCTAAGGTTGACCTAACTATTCATAGAATGTTCTTAGATCCAGAATTAGCTTGTCAGTGGGTTCTTTGTGTGAGTACTAGTCAGGAAATTGTGTACAGCTGCACCATCTCAAGGTGCACGTATTTGTTGATGACAGAGAGCAAATTACTGACCAAGAATTATTCTCTGCTCAGAAGTGCAAGCAAATCTCTTTCCAGAATGGTTCACTGACTTTCATTCTCAGTAGGTGGCTGCTAGTGGTAAAGGCACATTCTACGCTTGGGAGGGCAATGAACCATCCACTGTACCTGCATTCAAGCATTTATGAAGATGATGCATCCAGTGTTAATAGTAGATATTTAACATCTCAGTGCATTGGAAGTACATCTCAGGTAATGGAAATGAATTGTGCAATCAATGTCGGTACAGATGTCTATTCCTTTTCCTGAAGGAAATCTATGAACCAGCTGGGTTTTCACATTGATTTTTGTATTATTATTCATTCATAAAATGTGCATATTGATTGTGTGACCTATGGTTACTGTTCAGATGAGACAAAGATGACAAATCTCTTAGCCAAAAGGTATCCAAGACAAAAACAGAAGAGCTTTTATAACAGTCCGGAAATTGAAAAGTTACCTTTACCGATACAAGTTTTCACTTTGATCTAAATGAAAGCCTTGGAACTCACAAAGGCTTTTGATTTGTGCTGTGAATCCCATGAACACAATAGACTCCGGGGACTGCTTGGAAGGATACCTTGTTCCTCTGTCTGTTCTAGATTAGTAAAGAGGATTGTGCACTGAGCCACAACCAGCTGCTTTATGTACCAGTGCAGCATAGCATTGACTAAACCTTCCCACTACTTCTCAAAGGCAGGAAATGCTAATGAAAGCCCTTTGGATTCAAATATATAAACAAATTCCCCATGGTGAAAGTTGAAAGTAGCTTGGGCTTCCCATGTAACTTTATCTCAACATGCAGTTTCCTGCACAATGCACTTCTTAGGCCTGTGGTCCATTATCAAAATGCTGGTGTCCATGACTGTATAAAATAGTAACAAATCTAGGCCGTACCATATGATTGTCCTGTCTTCTGCTGCATGGAAGCTGTAATTTAATTCTGCGCAGTTCTCATCTTCAATGTTCATTTGCTTGTTCCATCTAAATGACCATGCACACTTAAAATAGGAACATTTTCTGCAGCGAGCCAACGAGGACTGGAGTTGATGCCATGGCCTCAGCAGCAGAACCTGGAGCTTGGGGTCAATTATCATGTCAAGGTTGCAAGCTGGCCAGTTTAGACCAAGTAATTCATTGGAGAATAATTTTCCCCTGCAGGGAAGAAACTTGTGCTCAAAACAAAGGCAACTTTGGCAAGAATAGTTATTCAATTAAACAAATATATACCTTGAGAAAATCTGAACTAAAATTGACTTATGATCATATTAAATTTCTGTGTGTACATCAAAAAATACAAAAATGCATCAAATAAATAATCCTTTATTACCCAAATTAAAGCTATGTAATATGACAAGGTGCAAGCTGTATCATAACATGAATAAAAAACAACTAAATAAAACATATTTAATACTGTAAAACATCTCAGGCCCTTCACAAGAGTTATCAAATAAAATTTGATACTGAGACAGCCAAACAAGGAATTATCAAGGCAAGGGAATCAATCTCTTAGTCACAGAGTTAGTTTCTTAAGAAATGTCTTAAAGGTGGAAAACTGGGGAGAGGGCACAGAGGCTTAGAGAGGACAATTAAAAGATGAAATGATCCAGAGATCAGAATTGGAAGTTTATACAGCTAGAAGGTGGAGCTTAGGAGGGTTAATGGCACCTAATGGCGACTCCTTTGCTTGTCTCTTCGGAAACAGCTCTTTTTCCATCTTTAATATCTCTATTTTTCCCTTTCAGGGTTCTTTTGAAGACGCTGACCTGGAGTTATTGCTGACTATGGTTCTTTGTGGGAATGGGACACGCTCTCGGGGTTTCATAACTCGCCATTGTTCGGCACACCAACTTCTCGGCCTAAGAGTTCCACTCGCCTTCAGAGGACCGAGTTTTCATGGCTCTGGAGACAGGGGGGATCAGAGGTCAGTGTTCAAGCAGAAGATTGGTGTGTCATGGGAGATGGAAGATCTAAGGCTGTGTGCCCAGAGACCCAAGATCTTAGGGCACAGAGCTCAGATGCAACAGACTTTTAACATCGTAAACAGCCAGTTGTTTGTTATGTCTCCCCTCTTGCTGTGAAATGGAGACATTCCTTTCTCCCTTATTAGAGAGAGAGAGAGCCGGTGATATGTCGAATGCCTGTTGAACAATGTAGTCTTTGGAGTACTGCGAGTCTGTGTCTTTGCTGTTGCCTTCCTCACACTTGAGTGCTCGGTGACGGGTGCCGATAATTTTTTTTGCCAGTGGAGGAGGGGAGGATTGTTGCTTGCTGCCGCTTACGTGCAGGAGTGAGAGGAGCTGGGGGGGACTTTAAGGTTCTAACATTTAACTGTCGTCCATTCTTTGGGGGCACTCCTCTGTTTTCAAGGATTGTTGCAAAGGAAAAGCATTTCAGAATGTATATTAGATTAGATTAGATTATTAGGTTATGAGGACACGCAGTCCTCTTTTATTGTCATTTGGTAGTGCATGCATTAAGAAATGATACAATGTTCCTCCAGAATGATGTTACAAAAACACAAGACAAACCAAGACTAAAACACTGACAAAATCCACATAATTATAACATATAGTTACAACAGTGCAAAGCAATACCGTAATTTGATAAAGAACAGACCATGGGCATGGTAAAAAAAAGTCTCAAAGTCTCTCAAAAGTCCCATCATATCACACAGACGGTAGAAGGAAGAAAAACTCTCCCTGCCATGAACTTCCAGCGCTGCAAACTTGCCGATGCAGCACCCTGGAAGCACCCGACCACAGCCGACTCTGAGTCCATCCAAAAACTTCGAGCCTCCGACCAGCCCTCCGACACCGAGCACCGAGCACCATCTCTGCCGAGTGCTTCGATCCCGGCCCTGGCAACAGGCAACAGGCAAAGCCGAGGATTTGGGGCCTTCCCCTCTGGAGATTCTCGATCACACAGTAGCAGCGGCAGCGAAGCGGGCATTTCAGAAGTTTCTCCAGATGTTCCTCCATGCTTCTCACGTCTGTCTCCATCAAATCAGGATTGTGCACGGTACCTACTTACAAATATGATATCATTTCGGAGCGGCCGCGTGCGCTGCATCGCACCGCCATCTTCTCCTCTCCTTTGAGTAATGTATTGTATACATTTCTCTGACATTAAATTTACCTTTGAAACCTTTAAATAGTTGATAGAATTGAAAGAGAGAAGAAGCCTTTGACTGGAAGGCAAGAAAGAAAATTTTTAAATCATCAAGGCATCGAACTGATATCTCTGTAGCAGTAAGGACCTAACGTGACACAGTATTTGCAGTGTTGCTTGACCTTGGGCCACAAAGCTTTGAATGATCTAAAGGTTATGGGGAGAATGTTGAATGTTAGCCAGTTGTCCAGAATAGGGGCACAGCTGAAGGTGTCAGCTGCAGGGAAATCAAGGCATAGCTGGAATCAGGTGATGTCATGGTGGGAACAGGCAGCTCTAATGAGGAAGTGGATATGAGATCTGCAGCTTGGGGTCAAATATGGTGCCAATGCTGCAACAGAGTAATTAACCTCAGGCACCTGCCAGGCAATGAAATGACAGAGTCTGTGGCAATGGGTTCGGCTTCATTATTATTTAATGGTTTAGAAATTAATTTTAATTAGGTCATTATGGTAGTGTCACAGATACTGCGACCCAATTACAGCTCGGGGCCTTCTAGAGCTCAGAGTTCAATTCAGGTGCCATTCCTTAAGAAGTCTCTGTACGTCCTCCCTGTGGAATGTGTGGGTTTTCTCTGGGTCCTCTGGTTTCCTCCCACAGTCCAACAACATACTGGGTAGGTTAACTGGTCATTGCAAATTGTCCCATGGTGAGGTTAGGGTGAATCAATTTTGTCAGGAGTTGCTGGGGCGACCTGGCCCAAAGGGCCAGAAGGGCCTATTCCGAGCAGTATTACTAAAATAAATTAATCAATTAATTTAAAAACAAAGGATTTATATTGAATCAACAAGCAATTTGACAAAATCATAACTCTAATACAGTAAGTTGTCAATATTACATAGTTACAGAATGCAACTAGAAAAATGGCACATTTTAACAGATCAGTCTGCACTGTTTGATTTTACTGCATATAACATCTTATATTTAAAATGCACAAGGTTAAAATTCAAAATTTCTGTTTCAAATGCAGAGTAAGATAATTCATTCAATGCAATATCCTGCCTGTTATGGATTAATGAGGTGAAGTTCAACTTCGGCTCTGGACGTGGGGCATGCAAAGTGGACTATAAGGCCAAGTAAAGCAACCCAAAGTGCATGCAAATTAAAATAGATACCGTTTGCTAGGCAAAGAGCATTAAATTGGCTTCATGCTGAATCCTTTCCATCAAAAGGAAATGCCAAAGGGATAACTAGGAAAAACTAACACAATGCAAGCTGTGAAGTTAATAACCCTTGCTATACTGTCATCTGTCAAAGGCAAAATGTCACTCGTCATTAGCAAAGTTTAAACATTACAAGCACATGGTGTCAATCACATTATCCATTTTAGCAATCATCATTTCTTGCACGTAACACATTCCCATTGATATTCAAAATCCAAATCAATCTAATTTAAAAATACTGAATATAAAGATACTCTGAAAGCATAAGTCTGAGACCATTTACTTTTCAACTAGGTGGTTCTAGATTTGATCCCCTGGTCTGTTTATCACTTGGATTTGCTCAGATTAGACTATACGTTCACCGACAGCAGCCACTCCTCCACACACCCACACTTTGAGTCACCTTGTCATCCCTTCACAGAATCACTAATGGTGGCTCTCCATCTGATTTTGCCGCAGAATGCTCTGGTAAGAAACGTGAACAGGTGAGAGAAGGTTTTACTGTCTTGGGACGCCAAGGTGGCATAGCAGTTGGCAAAGTGCAATTACAGCTTGGGGCATCAGAGTTCGGAGGTCAAGTATGGCATCCTAAGTGAGAAGTTTCTATGTTCTTCTTGTGTGCTCATGGGGTTCTTTCATTTGTTCTGCTTCCCTGTGCCCCCCACCCCCCCGGGTCCAAAGACATATTGGTTAGTAGATAAATTGGTCTTTGTAAATTGTCCTGTGATTAGGCTAGGGGGAATCAATGAGTTGTTGAGCAGCATGGCCCGGTGGGCTGGGAGGGCCTGCCCTGCACTGTATCTCTAAATAAACTAAATAAGATTTGCTGACTTTTAAATATTTCTATGGATATAAGTTTTAGTAGCCCAGAAAAATCAGTTCAAATTTACAGATGGAGAAGCAGACTCTAAGCAATTCACAGACTATGTTTATTCTGCACCAAAGTAAACAAACTACTGTTCTAGATCGGCCTTCATTAATTGCCTCAAAAGGTCTTGCCCCAGCCAAAATATGGTTAGTCAGTTTCATGATGTATGGATTTTTATTGTCTCTTCATAGATTGGTTGCAGTCGTTAGATGTCAATTACCCCAGCTCCTCAGATCGTATCCCAATCCCAACCATCTTCAGCTGGTTTCCATTGTTCTCTGAAGCATCAAAAAAAAATTTCTGAGTCACAATACTCTAGCAGTGAAACATTAAATTGTTGCTGGTCAAAACTGTAAAGTTATATATTTCTTCAAAATTCTGATTCTATTACAATGTTGAAGCTTCCTTTTTAATTTAGTGCCAGTGTACAGGTTGTGGCCTGTGGTTCATTCTGAAAAGAAGATTGCTGCTGGTAAGAGCTTTGGTGTTTATTCGTCCTTTCTGGGGCATGAAAATGCCACTTGCAAGCAGAAAGTCGCTGCTGAAGTATGCTGATCTTTAAATAACGATCCACAACTCTCATCAATTCTCATCCCCAACAAGCAGACAATGCTGGCAGAATATTAACAGGTCTTAGATCTGCCATAACTTTTCTTTAAATTAACAAAGACTTGGACTAAATCTCTAGTCATGGTTTCCTCAGTGGCTCAGTTAATAGTAGGAAGATCTGTCAAACAAAAGAGGAAGGCCCCAATTAAGGTAGGGTCTGAACTCTGCAGGGATTCCCATCTCAGCAAAGCCATCAATAACAATACTCCATGCAGCTTTTGTATCCCTATGTTCTAGAGAGGCTTGAAACTGAGCAGGTATCCTGGATTTCATTGTTATCCATTGATCCTAGCTGAAAAAGTTATGCATGAAGAGTCAGTGGAATTTGATGTTGGTGTGTTCCTTCCCTTGCTGAAGAGTTATGCAGGCATGCATACATGTCACTTTAGTAACTGTGACCTACCGTAAATAGCTTAGCAAAATCGATGAGTTCAGAAGCATGAGCAGAATGGAAAAAATTAAGTACAAAATTTTGGTCATTATTCAGTATGTTCCTTCTAATTAAATTTACATTTTTCACAAATTATGTTTCGAATTTCTAATTTGATGATTTATTAAAATATATATGCACACTGCATAATATTAGAAGCTCAAATACTTTAGCTAAAAGGGAATTTTTAAATTCAGGATTGGCATACAATGCATTAACTGGAAATATAAATGAAGTGACTTTATGCCACTTGCCCAGTGCCGTTTAATGCTGAGGGTTTAAGAAGCCAAGTAAAGAATATCGTTGTATATGCCCATTGAAACAGGAGCCGCTAAGTGATTGATATTATAGATGAAGCTTACCCAGTTGGAAAATAAAAGAACTTAGCATCTCAACAGGTTAAGAAGACAACAGGTTCTTTGAAGCCAAACAACTTCATCAGTTTTTGTTTTTCCAAAATCTCCTGGATCTCCTATGTGCAAATAACTCTAAAACTGTAATAATTCTGCATGATGAAAATCTAGGCTAAATTAGTTCATGCTTAAAGACTTGTGCTGCTAATATACAAACTATAAGAGCATAAGGCCATCAGACATGGGAGTAGAATCAGGCCATTCAGCCCATCGAGTCTGCTCCACCATTCCATCATAGCTGATTTATTATCCTTCTCAATTCCAATCTCATGCCTTCTCCCCATAACCTTTGACATCCATACTAATCAGAATCCAATCAAACTCCACTTTAAATATACACAATGTCTTGGCTTCCACAGTCGTCTGTGACAATAAATTCCACAGATTCACCATCTGTTGGTGAAAGAAATTCCTCTTCTTCTCTGTTCTACTCCTCCCCATTCTTCTAAACTCAAGCGAGTGCAGGCCCAACATCACCAAACGCCTTCATTAACCCTTTCATTCCCAGATTCATTCTCGTGAACTTCCTCTGGACTTTTTTCAATACCAACACAACCTTTCTTACATAATGGGCACAAAACTACTCACAATTCCATTTGCCATTTTTCAGTCCGTTTTCCTAGCTGGTCCAGATCACCTTGCAAGCTTTGGTTACTTTCCTCACAGTCTACTACACCTTCAGTCTCGGTGTCATATTGTCTTGATATCACCAGTTTCCAATTTCTTGCTTTGAAAAAGCTTATGAAAAAGACTTGCAAGATTTTTTATTAAGATGAGGGAAGGGAATTTGAGCAATCACTTACAGGATTAAAAGTTTTCAGGAAGAATGAAGTAGAATGGTGTGAATGATCTGTGTAAGGGAGAGAAATGGCAAACCAAGGCTAACCTATGAAGATCAAAGATTAGACCTGTTTGGCACATGTACATCAAAACAAAAAGCGAAGGATGAGGACTGTACCGAGCAGTCCACCAGTGTTTTCCGCTTCCAGCATCAACATTGGATGCCCACAACTCACTAACCCTAAGTGTACGTCTTTGGAATGTGAGAGGAAAATGAGGGAGGAAACAAGATCACCTGGAGGAAACCCATGCAGTCACAGGGACCATGCACAATCTCCTTACAGACAGTGGCGGGAATCGAAACCCAATCCTGCAGCTCAATTAGAACTGATCTAAGTGGAGTTATATATTAAAATAATCAGATGGGGCAGTGACATTTTTGATGACTGACGCCAATTACATTGTGAATGCTGTTAAAGGTGATGTAAGAATATTGATTGACTGTTCAAGTGATGACGGTGGGAAGAACCATAGAGTCTTTCAAAAGCAGAGGTGGAGGAGTATGCCTCATGATCAACTCTTCCTTCTTCACAAATATATCAGTGCTGTCCCAATTCTGCTCACCAGACCTGAAATATCTAGCAATAAAGTGCCGTCGTTTTTGCCTACCACGGGAGTTCTCGGGGGTCATTTTGGTAGCAGTTTACATTCCACCTCAGGCCAATGTCAACCAGGCTTTAGATGATCAGAGTAATGGGATCAAAATGCATGAAACAGCGCACCCTAACGCATTCACCATCGTTTTGGGAGATTTTAACCAGGCCAGTCTGAAAAATTCACTAAGCAACTACCATCAACAGATCACTTGCATACCAGAGGAAATAACACACTGGACCATTGCTATACCACCATCAAGATTGCTTACTGTGCTATTCACGCCCGCACTTCAGGAAGTCTGATCACTTGGCTATACTTCTACTCCCTGAGTATAGGCAGACACTGAAGACTGCAGCACCAGCAGCGAGGACCAAGAAGGTATGAACAAGGGAAGCACAGGGGAACCTACAGGACTGCTTTGAATCGGTGGACTGGACTGTATTCAGGGATTCATCTTTGAACCTGGATGATTATACAGCAGTTGCTACCTACTTCACTAAAACCTGTGTGGATGAGTGTATGCCCACAAAGACTTGCTGTACATTCCCAAACCAAAAACCATGGATGAAGCAGGAGGTACATTGTCTGCTGGAGGCTAGATCTGTGGCATTCAAGTCTGGCGATCCAGGCATGTACCAGAAAACAAGGTATAATTTGTGGAGGGCTATTTCGAGGGTGAAGAGACAATTTTGTACGAGGTTGCAGGTGACATCGGATGCACAGCAACTCTTGCAGGGTCTGCAAGACATTACTTACTACAAAGCAAAACCGAATGGCATGAATGGCAGTGATGCTTCACTGCCAGATGACATCAGCGCCTCCTATGCCCGCTTTGAAAGGAAGAACACAACTACAGCTGTGAAGATCCCTGCTGCACCTGGTGACCCTGTGATCTCCATCTTAAAGGCCAATGTTAGGCTATCTTTAAAGAGAGAGAACCCCCACAAGGCGGAAGGTCCCGATAGAGTACCTAGTAAGGCTCTGAAAACCTGTGCCAACCAACTAGCGGGAGTATTCAAGGACATTTTCAACCTCTCACTGCTACAGGCAGTTCCCACTTGCTTCAAAAAGGCAACAATCATACCAGTGCCTAAGAAGAATAATGTGGGCTGCTTTAATAACTATCGCCTGGTAGCGCTCACATCAACAGTGATGAAATGCTTTGAGAGGTTGGTCATGACTAGACTGAACTCCTGCCTCAGCAAGGACCTGGACCCATTGCGATTTGCCTATTGCCATAATAGGTCAACAGCAGACGCAATCTCAATGGCTCTCCACGTGGCTTCAGACCACCTGAATAACAACAAACACCCATGTCAGGATGCTGTTCATTGACTATAGCTCAGCATTTAATACCATCATTCCCACAATCCTGACTGAGAGGTTGCAGAACCTGGGCCTCTGTACCTTCCTGTGCAATTGGATCCTCGACTTCCCAACTGGAAGACCACAATCTGTGTGGATTGGTGATAACATATCCTCCTTGCTGACGATCAACACTGGTGCACCTCAGGGGTGTGTGCTTAGCCCACTGACCTACTCTCTGCATACACATGACTGTGTGGCTAGGCATAGCTCAAATACCATCTATAAATTTGCTGACAATACAACCATTGTTGGTAGAATCTCAGGTGGTGACGAAAGGGCGTACAGGAGTGAGATATGCCAACTAGTGGATTGGTGCCGCAGAAACAACCTAGCTCTCAACGTCAGTAAGACGAAAGAGCTGAATGTGGACTTCAGGAAGGGTAAGACGAAGGAACACATACCAATCCTCATAGAGGGATCAGAGGTGAAGAGAGTGAGCAGTTTCAAGTTCCTGGGTGTCAAGGACTCTGAGGACCTAACCTGGTCCCAACATGTCGATGTAGTTATAAAGAAGACAAGACAGCGGCTGTACTTTATTAAGTGTTCAAAGAGATTTGGCATGTCAACAAATACACTCAAAAATTTCTATAGTTGTACTGTGGAGAGATTTCTGACAGGCTGCATCACTGTCTGGTATGGAGGGGCTACTGCACAGGACTGAAAGAAGCTACAGAAGGTTGTAAATCTAGTCATCTCCATCCTGAGTACTAGCCTACAAAGTACCCAGGACATCTTTAAGGAGCAGTGTCTCAGAAAGGCAACGTCCATTATTAAGAACCTCCAGCACCCAGGGCATGCCCTTTTCTGACTGTTACCATCAGGTAGGAGGTACAGAAGCCTGAAGGCACACACTCAGAGATTCAGGAACAGCTTCTTCCCCTCTGCCATCTGATCCCTAAATGGACATTGAATCTTTGGACACGACTTCACTTTTTTTTTAATATACAGTATTTCTGTTTTTGCATGTTTTTAAAATTTATTCAATATACATATACTGTAATTGATTTACTTTTTTATTATTATTCCTATTTTTATTTTTTTTCTCCCTGTTTTAGATTATGTATTGCATTGAACTGCTGCTCCTAAGTTAACAAATTTCACGTCACATGCTAGTGATAATAAACCTGATTCTGATTCTGAACCTGAATCTGAATCAGGTTTATTATCACTGCAGGTGTCATGAAATTTGCTAACTTAGCAGCAGTAGCAGTTCAAAGCAATACTTAATATAGAAGAAATAAATAAAATAATAATAATAATAATAAATAGATAAATCAATTACAGTATACATATATTGAATAGATTAAAAATCATGCAAAAAACAAAAATAATATATATTTAAAAAGTGAAGTAGTGTTCAAGAGTTCAATTAGATTGCCATACTTAATAAATCCTCAAACTTTTGTATAGATTATCTGTTGTTGCTTATTTTATCTTAACCAAGAACATTTCAGTATTATAGTTTTCTGAAGAAAAAGTCAACTGAATAAGCACATATGTTACCGTTAGCCAAGCAGCTTATGATTTGGCAGTCAGATTTACTTACTGGCTGTCTTATTCATCTTTTGTTCACATAGTACACAGTACTGAACCCAAGTAAAAACAGAATCCTCGCACTTTTGTGTTGTGAGCAATTCGGATTTACACATTTCAGCTTTATTAGCTTCCAATGAACGTTAAGTTGTTGCACCTCAGAAATGTAACAGGGGATTTGACAAGTAAATTACAAAGAAACATTTCAGTAAATTCAATTCAATCGATTAAGGTCTCTCTGTGATTCCTGATAACTACCTTCACCGTCGATGACACCACCTACATTAATGTCATTTGCAAAGCTACTAACTGTGTCTTGTATATTCTCATCCAAGTCATTGATATAGATGTCAAGTAGCAATGGGCCTAGCACTGACCCCTGAGGCACGCCACTAGTCATGGGCCTCCAGTCCAAAAAAATAGTCACCTTCTGCTTCCTACCATCATACTAAATGTGTATCCAATAAACTTGCTGTTCTTGGATCCAATGTAATCTAACTTAACATGGTCGCCTACCATACGGAACCTTATCGAAGTTACTGGAATTAAATGCGTAGATAATATGAGAAATAAATAGGTGCTTTATTGATCCCAAAGGAAATCACAGTGTCACAGTAGCATTACAAATGCACAGGTGTAAATATTAGAGGAGAAGCAGAAAGAATAAAAGATAATATGTTACTTCAAACAGTCTAACAGGAGGTGATCATCACCTCTCCGGCTATAGGTTGACTCATTTTAGAGCCTAGGGGCTGAGGGGAAGAATGACCTCATATAGCACTCTTTGGAGCCGCGCAGTTGTCTTAGTCTACTACAAAATAGACCACATGGACCCTTGAGGTGGTTCTGCCATTTACTAAAATGACAACTAATTTTCTGTATTAAATCCACTTTCTTGTCAGGTTGCCGTATTATCTTTTTCCCTCAGTACCCAAAAGCTCAGCCTTAAATACAACAAGAAAAATGCATCATTAATTCCCCAATCAAATCGACTTGTTTTTATTCCGTGACATTCAACCCGTCTACTGTATAAAATAGCATATAGGTGCATTTTCAGCTGTAGGCCTTAAATTAAGGAAAGGACAGGAATCTTATAACATTTGTGTTCATCTGCTAGTTAACACTCTTTGCATAACAACATTCAATGTGCCTTCGCTTGAATGCCTCTCTTTACCTCCCTGCCACTGTACTTCATTTTTCCTTTTGTTTCTTCTCAAGACCAATTACTGTGGCTTTGCAGCATCCATCTAGCAAAAGACTGTTTTCTGCTTTCACCATTAGATGATAAAGTAGGATCGTTAAGGATAATCAAGCAGCTGTTACTGCTACTAGAGAAAATTGTTGCTGGTGTTAGCAGGACTAATTGAATACAAGGAAGATGGAAAATATGTCGTTGTGAAACAGATCATTACTCAATGATTAGCTGGAAATTTTAAGATATTTTCATCTCCCATATTGAGAATAAGAGTGGGGTTTGTTGATCTCAATATGCCTTAACAGAAAATAATAATTAATATCTCCAAGAAATTGGTTTATAACCTCCCAGAATCGCTGCACTGCAAGTTTTCACCTCAACTGCCCACCTATTGTCCTGAATTTCAGGATTTTCCACATGAATGCAGAAGCCCTTAAACTGGTGGCTGAGCTTATCTGGAGAACTCCCAGCTTTGCTGCAATATTACGAGAGGAGCACAATCTTGCCCCTATTCCAAAAAGTTTCATTGAGAATTTAGACCATAGACCATAAGACCCAGGTGCAGAATTAGGTCATTCGGCCCATCGAGTCTGCTCCACCATTCAATCATGGCTTATGCCTCTCAACCCCATTCACCTGTCTTCTCCCCATCACCTTTGAAGCCCTTACTAATCAAAAAATCTATCAACTTCCGCTTTAAGTATGGCTTGCCCTCCACAACTGTCTATGGTAATGATTCCACCGATTCACCATCCTGATTTGTCTATTGTCACAATTTGCCAACTGAATCTATGCTAGTTGGTGCAGAGTAAATGAATGAAAGGAAGAGCAGAAGGTTAAGATAATTCACATATTTGAATTTGTTTCAATATTTAATTAATTGATTGTGCCTAATTTGTTCAAAATTATTAGTAATTTTAATAAAATAATTGAATGAAAGGAAACTGTGATGGATTAAAGTACTAGATAATGTACATTTTCCATTAAGTGTTTAGTTAAGTGTATTTAATTACTTGAAGTATCAGTTTGTTTTTTTTAATATTTTATAATATTTTGATTCTTATTAAGTTTTAATCTTTTTGAATGACACTCAATTACTAGACAGTATTAACAGCTAGCTAAACCAGAGCTGTTTCATAGGCTCATTCTGACATTTCCATCATACGACAGTGTTTTCCCATTCTAGCCTAGGCTCTGTCAATGCCCATTTTGCAAGAAGTTGACAACAGCAGATCCATGAAAGGTAAATTTGGACTCACAGCTTGAGTTAATGGTGAGCAAAGGTGACTGAAAGCAGCCAGTTTAATTTATTAATCAAATTCCCTGCACTCACTGTATTTTGCCGTTGGGATGTTTGAAACAGATCTTTCTTTCAGTTAAAGAAAAGTGTGTTTTTACCCAATGAAAGTCATTGACCTCCTACCAAATTGATCACACAACTGGACTTTCTATTCGGTTCTTCATCTCTGCCAACCCTTTCATGACTGATAAATATGTTTCGCAGAGCCTATGGGCTTCCGATAAGTCTTAAAGGAATTTGCTTAATACTGCCTGCTTTATTTTGCCTTCATAATAGACCACACAAAAGTCCTTCAATAAATTGAATTAATATGGAATAGAGATTTCTATGAAGGTAGAATTATTTTAAATTTTGTTTCAAAAGTTAGAGTTGATTGCAGAGCGTAATTATTTTTGCATTGGCCATAACCTCCACTAAGGTTAGGTGGGACTACAACTAAGGATCATGGGTTAAGGGTGAAAGGCAAAATGTTTAAGGGGGAAAATTCTTCACCCAGAGGGTTGTGAGGGTGTGGAATGAGCTACCAGTGGGAATGATGCATATAAACTCAATTTCAACATTTAAGAGAAGTTTGGAAAGATACACAGATGATCGGAATATGGAGGGTGATGGTCCCAGTGCAGGTTGATAGGAGGAGGCAGCTTAAATGGTTTGGCACAGACTATCTCAGCCAAAGGGCCTGTTTCTGTGCCATACATTTCTACAACTATAAATGCTGTGATGGTTCACGTTATTCTACAATATCAGTCCACATTTCATCAAAAGATTCTCTTTTAAGTATTGTTTTAGAATAACTCTTATTTTCAACTTTCCACACCAAATGCTTGGGTTTAGAAATTGTACCTGGAAGATAAAAAGTGGCTTGGCCCTAGTTTGCCTATCAGCACAATTTAAAAACTGGGGCACCCGGTTTGTAAAGTGAAATTTTCAGAAGGCAAAGTAAATCTAATCCTGTGAGGCACTGTAAGAAATGCACAGAACAAGGAGAGACATTGGGGAGAAGATGGTCTCAACATTGAGGATTCTTGGAATTTGAAACTAAATGCACCAGAGGAAAAAAATAATGTAGAAGGAGGGGGATTGGGGAAGTGTGAGTTCCATTCAACACATTGGCACTTCTCTTTTAATAGACAGTGCATTGCAGCAGATTGACAGCCTCAATACTCCTTGAAATATTAAGGTATTGCGCAACATATAGTACTATGACAAAGACCTAGGCACTTATTTAGCTAGGGTGCCTAAGACCTTTTGCACAGTACTATAGTATCTTTATGTATTGCACTGTACTGCAGCCGCAAAAAAAAACCATAACTTAATGTCATATGTGAGTGATGATAAGCTTGATTCTCATATGGATCTCTGTTATGGATTGAGGAGGGAGAGGGGCAGGGGGAGGGGAATTATGGTTGTGAAAAGAGGAAAGGAGAGGGGAGGGAGTGGGAAGCACCAGAGAGATATTCTGTCATGATTAATAAACCAATTGTTTGGAATCAAATTGCTTCGCCTGGTGTGTCAGGGCTGGGTGTGTCTGCACCCATGCCACCCCTAGCACTGGTATTCCTTCCCTGCCACCTCTTCCACACCCCTTCCGCGGTCCTCCACCCATGCCAGTCCCAACATCCTTTGTTCCTGTCAGATTTATAAACTCACTTTCCGCTCCAATTTGACAAATACAGTACTGGTTAAAAGGATCTTGCTTTTGTATAGGCTATCAATCAAATTTTCCAAGCCTATATTATTTTCTTGCCTGTGGGCAGGGGGTATTTCTATAAGCCAGCGGTCCCCAACCACTGGGCCGCGGACCGGTACCGGGCCGCAAAGCATGTGCTACCGTGCCACGAGGAAACGATATGATTTGGCGATATGAGTCAGCTGCACCTTTCCTCATTCACTGTCACGCCCACTGTCGAGCTTGAAAGCACGCGAGTTCATTATCCACGCGTCACCCATGCCAGCGCGGAAAGGAGATCAACTCCTCCAGCTTGCAAATGACGGCGGGCTGAAAAGTATGTTTGACATAAGAGCTCTGCCAGCATTCTGGATCAAAGTCAAGGCTGAATATCCTGAGATAGCCACAAAACCACTGAAAACGTTGCTTCCATCTCCAACATATCTCTGCAATGAATGCAACGAAAACTAAATTGCAGAGTAGACTGGACATAAGAATCCCCTTTGAGTATCGCTGTCTCCCATCACCCCTCGATGGCACCGTCTTGTTGCACGGAACAAGTATTCAGCCTAGGGCTCCCACTGATTCAGCGATACTGGTGTGTTGCAATGATTTTATATATTCATACGGGGAAAATATGTGCTGTGTGTTTAATATCCAAACGTTACTTAAAATGTTATGATGCTATTGACTTATAAGTGCCTTATATAACCATATAACAATTACAGCACGGAAACAGGCCATCTTTGCCCTTCTAGTCCATGCCGAACGCTACTCTCACCTAGTCCCACCGACCTGCACTCAGCCCATAACCCTCCATTCCTTTCTTGTCCATATCCAATTTTTCTTTAAATGACAATATCAAGCCTGCCTCTACCACTTCTACTGGAAGTTCATTCAACACTTACTTCAAGCTCCCCTGATAATTGACTTATCACTAAATTCATGCGAGGAAAATATGCGCTGTGTGTTTAATATTAAATTCGTTAGATAAACCCTTTCAGAGACGAAATTGAGTGTATTAGCCACTTATCACCTATATTCTGGTTGTGATTAAATCCACCCCCCCCCCCCACAAACAGCATCGCCAAAAACAACTTGTAGAAAAAAATCGGCACGTACACGCATGCGCACTGGTGACTGCGCAAGGTTTCATGGTCATTGTAGTCTTTCTCGGGGTAAACACAACATATTTGACTGCTACTCTTATCCGTTGGCAACCCTAGCCACACCGCCCCCCCCCCCCCCCCGGGTCGGCCAGTCCGCAAGAATATTGTCAATAATATACCGGTCCGAGTTGCAAAGAAGGTTGGTGGCCCCTGCTATAAACAACCACCTTTGTAAGCTTTTGTAGATGGAAACAATTCACCCAGAATCCGGAGTTTACTTTCAGAATAAGCTCTTTTTATTGCAAAAAATATTAACAGAGGAGTCACTCATCCTAGAACAAATGTAAAAGAGCACCTGAAGGCTTTGTGTGTCAATGCAAGGAGCATTGGTGGATGAATTGAAAGTGGAGATTGTTATTAATGATTATGATATAGTTGGGATCACTGAGACATGGCTCCAGGGTGACCAAGGATGGGAGCTCAACGTTCAGGGATATTCAATATTCAGGAGGGATAGACATGAAGGAAGGGGAGGTGGGGTGGCGTTGCTGGTTAAAGAAGAGATTAACGCAATAGAAAGGAAGGACATAAGCCGGGAAGATGTGGAATCGATATGGGTAGAGCTGCATAACACTAAGGGGCAGAAGACGCTGGTGGGAGTTGTGTACAGGCCACCTAACAGTAGTAGTGAGGTCGGAGATGGTATTAAACAGGAAATTAGAAATGTGTGCAATAAAGGAACAGCAGTTATAATGGGTGACTCAATCTACATGTAGATTGGGTGAACCAAATTGGTAAAGGAGCTGAGGAAGAGGATTTCTTGGAATGTATGCGGGATGGTTTTTTGAACCAACATGTCGAGGAACCAACTAGAGAGCAGGCTATTCTGGACTGGGTTTTGAGCAATGAGGAAGGGTTAATTAGCAATCTTGTCGTGAGAGGCCCCTTGGGTAAGAGTGACCATAATATGGTGGAATTCTTCATTAAGATGGAGAGTGACATAATTAATTCAGAAACAAAGGTTCTGAACTTACAGAGGGGTAACTTTGAAGGTATGAGACGTGAATTAGCTAAGATAGACTGGCAAATGACACTTAAAGGATTGACGGTGGATATGCAATGGCAAGCATTTAAAGGTAGCATGGATGAACTACAACAATTGTTCATCCCAGTTTGGCAAAAGAATAAATCAAGGAAGGTAGTGCACCCGTGGCTGACAAGGGAAATTAGGGATAGTATCAATTCCAAAGAGGAAACATACAAATTAGCCAGAGAAAGTGGCTCACCTGAGGACTGGGAGAAATTCAGAGTTCAGCAGAGGAGGACAAAGGGCTTAATTAGGAAGGGGAAAAAAGATTATGAGAGAAGACTGGCAGGGAACATAAAAACTGACTGTAAAAGCTTTTATAGATATGTAAAAAGGAAAAGACTGGTAAAGACAAATGTAGGTCCCCTACAGACAGAAACAGGTGAATTGATTATGGGGAGCAAGGAACATGGCAGACCAATTGAATAATTACTTTGGTTCTGTCTTCACTAAGGAGGACATAAATAATCTTCCAGAAATAGTAGGGGACAGAGGGTCCAGTGAGATGGAGGAACCTTGCGAAATACATGTTAGTAGGAAAGTGGTGTTAGGTAAATTGAAGGGATTGAAGGCAGATAAATCCCCAGGGCCAGATGGTCTGCATCCTAGAGTGCTTAAGGAAGTAGCCCAAGAAATAGTGGATGCATTAGTGATAATTTTTCAAAACTCGTTAGATTCTGGACTAGCTCCTGAGGATTGGAGGGTGGCTAATATAACCCCACTTTTTAAAAAAGGAGGGAGAGAGAAACCGGGGAATTATAGACCGGTTAGCCTAACGTCGGTGGTGGGGAAACTGCTGGAGTCAGTTATCAAAGATGTGATAACAGCACATTTGGAAAGCGGTGAAATCATCGGACAAAGTCAGCATGGATTTGTGAAAGGAAAATCATGTCTGACGAATCTCATAGAATTTTTTGAGGATGTAACTAGTAGAGTGGATAGGGGAGAACCAGTGGATGTGGTACATTTGGGTTTTCAAAAGGCTTTTGACAAGGTCTCACACAGGAGATTAGTGTGCAAACTTAAAGCACACGGTATTGGGGGTAAGGTATTGATGTGGATGGAGAATTGGTTAGCAGACAGGAAGCAAAGAGTGGGAATAAACGGGACCTTTTCAGAATGGCAGGCGGTGACTAGTGGGGTACCGCAAGGCTCAGTGCTGGGACCCCAGTTGTTTACAATATATATTAATGACTTGGATGAGGGAATTAAATGCAGCATCTCCAAGTTTGTGGATGACACGAAGCTGGGTGGCAGTGTTAGCTGTGAGGAGGATGCTTAGAGGATGCAGAGTGACTTGGATAGGTTGGGTGAGTGGGCAAATTCATGGCAGATGCAATTTAATGTGGATAAATGTGAAGTTATCCACTTTGGTGGCAAAAATAGGAAAACAGATTATTATCTGAATGGTGGCCGATTAGGAAAAGGGGAGGTGCAACGAGACCTGGGTGTCATTATACACCAGTCATTGAAAGTGGGCATGCAAGTACAGCAGGCGGTGAAAAAGGCGAATGGTATGCTGGCATTTATAGCGAGAGGATTCGAGTACAGGAGCAGGGAGGTACTACTGCAGTTGTACAAGGCCTTGGTGAGACCACACCTGGAGTATTGTGTGCAGTTTTGGTCCCCTAATCTGAGGAAAGACATCCTTGCCATAGAGGGAGTACAAAGAAGCTTCACCAGATTGATTCCTGGGATGGCAGTACTTTCATATGAAGAAAGACTGGATGAACTGGGCTTGTACTCGTTGGAATTTAGAAGATTGAGGGGGGATCTGATTGAAACGTATAAAATCCTAAAGGGATTGGACAGGCTAGATGTAGGAAGATTGTTCCCGATGTTGGGGAAGTCCAGAACAAGGGGTCACAGTTTGAGGATAAAAGGGAAGCCTTTTAGGACCGAGATTAGGAAAAACTTCTTCACACAGAGAGTGGTGAATCTGTGGAATTCTCTGCCACAGGAAACTGTTGAGGCCAGTACATTGGCTATATTTAAGAGGGAGTTAGATATGGCCCTTGTGGCTACGGGGATCAGGGGGTATGGAGGGAAGGCTGGTGTAGGGTTCTGAGTTGGATGATCAGCCATGATCATAATAAGTGGCGGTGCAGGCTCGAAGGGCCGAATGGCCTACTCCTGCACCTATTTTCTATGTTTCTATGTTTAAATGCTTCCCAATCCAAAGTTTTCATCACCCTTATACAATTTCTTATCTACGTTTTCCCTCTCTATCTCTGTCCGGCATAGAACGAGGTAAGCCAGTTACAGTGTCAAGCTTCAACACCTATGTTCTCTGTCAGCTGAGTGCAGTTCCTCTTTTACCTTGCATGCAGAATGGCAAGTTTCCATCCTGGAGTTTTATGAAGCCGTTGCTAGACTGGTATCCAGGCGTGAGTTTCCTGTCGTTCACCTTGGCCTACGGTTTGTGGCTCTGGCCGGTTGAGCCTGTTACAGACATTCATTTCCTGCCACCAACCCTGTTGGCGCCCCGTTTATCTCACAAGTTCATGTACATCCCTGCATCTCTCTCTGTTATGCTACAGAACTAAAAATTCACTACTCAAAAAAAAGTACTAACCCAGGATCCACCAATCCAGCATAAAGTGCTGCAAGTAACTAATTACACTGAGTCATTACTCATGACATTGTAAAAATCAGTGATTAAAAATAACTCTCATTTTGAAGTCCCATTATTTATTTTTGCAGCATCAAAAATTAAATCCATTGATTGAAAGGAATAATTATCTCAAAAATTGGAGAGCTTGACACTGAAAATAATAAATGTGATGACCTCCTCACAGCCTGCTCACTTTTCTCATTTTACCTTCCCCAGTTTGCTTCATTTAGGTTGAGTTCAACCCATGTAATGAATTAAAGCAAAATTATACTGTAGTTAGTTCATAAAAATGACAACTAGTAAGAAACATTAAAATGCTTTAGTTGTGTAAATCTTTCAGTTTGGGTCTTTGGCTTAATAGTCATTGTTTCAAATAACCTATTCATTTATATCATTTTAAAGAAATGTGACTAAGCATTCTTTTGTTTGAGGCACATGGACCTCAATTACCTTGGAATGTCCTAGCAATTGACCACAAATCATTTAAAAAAAACTTGAGGTGATAAACAAGCCATAATTCTTACAACATAATAAATCCATAATACAATTCAGACTGTTAGCTATTGACTTTGTTAAAATCAGGAATGAACTCGTAAGGTAAATAATTAAACTCCTGGCTGTTATTTTCCACCTAGCCTTCTCCCTCCAAATATAACACATGGGAACCATTTGCAAAAGCAACAAGGGAAAAATAATGAAGAGAAATCAAATAGAATAGGGCCAACATTTTACCATCAGCAATCGCATGCCCGTCACAGAGAGAGGCTTATTTTTAGTTTGTACTTGTGTACCAGTGGACATTTACAATATGCATTATACGCAAGAGCAGCACACATGAAAGGCTGGAGAAGCTCAGCATGTCAGGCAGCATCTATGGAGGGAAATAAACAGTCAACGTTTCGGGCTGAGATCCTTCATTAGGACTCCACCAGCATCAAGGTGATAAGGTAATCTCATCTTTTTCCCTGAAATTTAGATAAAGACATACATTGGCATTCTGCATATAGTCTGACTAACTATATACGTACTTTAGTTATTTACTGGGTGTTTACAGTTGAACTATTTTAAAACAGATTTTTAAATATCTGATTTAGTTTTATTTGCTTTTCAATTTAGGGCATTCAGAAATATTAAATAACACAGCAGAGAACAACATGTCTGCTCAGAACTCAAACAAACACAAATTGACCTTTTCTTTCTTGCAAACATGCTCCTTACTCGCTGTTTTAACTTCAGTTGTAAGGAAACAAAGGAGTGCCTATCCACATTGCTTCTCAGCCAAGTCTGTACTCAAATGGTCACTCCAAGCGCGGTCCTGGACTTGCCATATTGACGGATCCTGGATTAAAATCAGAGGATAAAAGACAAAGAACAGGGAATGGCTTTGACTGGCAAGAGGAGGAAAATGGTGCTCCCTAGGTCTTGCCCTGAATCCTCAACTTTTCATCATATTAATGAACAGCTTGAGTAAAGGAAAAGTATATGTCATCTGCAAGTCCCAAATTACTAGGAAATAGATAGTATTGTGAGTGTAGTGGGAAGTTGAAAGAGAATATGTAGAATGACTGAATGGCATGATAATGACAAATGGAGTTTTTTTTGTGGAATTATTCGCTTTGGCCTCAAGGAAGATGTGTTCTAATACCTCATCAAATGTGGAAAATCTGTGAACAGTTGAGGTGCAAAGATGCCTGTGAGTACGTGCAAATGTACAGCAAGTAGAGACTTGCAGAAATAAACTGGAGGCTTTGAATATAAAGCGAAATTTGATAAAGATCAATAACAAGACTCCATATATAAATGGAACCACACACTTCAAGAAGAATTGTATAGTCCAAAAGGAGTTGCAAAGGATTAAATAGATACGAGAAGAGGCTGCATAAATTTGGCTTAAAGTTTTTTGATCATAGAAATTTGTATATGAAAGATTCACTTGATTCATTTGAGTTAATACTGTATAAATACTCTGCAGCTGGGACAATCAAAATAAAGAAATTGTCTAGAGGTTCACCCGCAATCAACAACATTAAACATACTATAAAGTTAAGTAGTCTGTGTGAATGATTTGTTTGCTTCCATTCCTGACCAAATCTCAGAAAGAGATAAGAATGTAAAATCACTCCTACTAGCTCATTTAAATTAAGCAAATTATATGAATTGCTAGACAGAAAGTTGAAATTAGAGCAAGTGGTTCAAGAGTCTAACAGGAAGCAACCTTACCTGCCAAATGATAGTAGAAACAAGAACTTATTTCTCCACCACCACCTCTACTCCATCTCCAACACACAGACAGGCAAATTCTGATTTATTTATCACATGTGCAATGAAACATACAATGAAATATACAATTTCTCCTAACAATCAACACAACACGGATGTACTAGAGGTAGCCCACAAGTGACCAGTGCCAACATAGCATGCCCACAATGTTCTGCACAACAACACAAACAGCAACAGCAACAACAAAACAACAACAGCAAAATAAGCCCCTTTCCCAACCTCCCACCCACCCACTCTTACACACACAGACAGGTCTCCGACCTCAGGGCAGGCTACCTCCAGGCCTCCAGTTCTTGGTCCCGAACTCAGACTCACAGATATCAGGCCTCCAACTTCAGGCTCCTCCAGGACTGGAATTAACACACATCGCCCTGGATGTTTTTTTTTAATGCTGGCTCATTTCAAGTATATAGAACTGACAAAGACTTTGATTAAGAATAGGTATCAAGGGACATGGAGCCAAACAACGTATAGATCAGTCTTGTTATAATCAATTAATAGATTCAAGTAGCTGTGGTATCAAAATTTGTGTGGAGCGCAGACCCCAGTTTATATCCAATAGTTATCGCATTCCAATGCTAATGTCCCTCTAATACCATATTTATCCAACTGTCAATCACTCCATTAAACATATTTTTACTTTGTTGATCCAACTGCAACACAAATAGGAAGGGACATCAATTCAACATCAAAGCGAATCAATCTGTCAACAGATTGGACTAATCACTTCCATTATGCACAACATTATAAAAATCAGTGCTTAAAAATAACATTGCCACATTGACGTCCCTTTTCCTATTTTCGCAGAGGCAAGCTATGTTATTATTACTGGTCTAGCCCTCACCTGGTGCTCACTCCATTTTCTTCAATTACCTTCCAATGTTAGAGATACTAATGTCACCATCAACAGAACTTAGTCACAACCCTATAAGTACATACAAATGCCAGAAATGCTTTGAGAGGTTGGTCATGACTAGACTGAACTCCTGCCTCAGCAAGGTCCTGGACCCATTGCAATTTGCCTATGCCACAATAGGTCAAGGGCAGATGCAATCTCAATGGCTCTTCACATGGCTTTAACCCGCCTGGACAACACAAACACCTATGTCAGGATGCTGTTCATTGACCATAACTCAGCATTTAATACCATCATTCCCACAATCCTGTTTGATGTTGCAGAACCTGGGCCTCTGTACCTCCCTGTGCAATTGGATCCTCGACTTCCTAACCCAAAGACCACAGTCTGTGTGGATTGGTGATAACATCTCCTCCTTGCTGACAATCAACACTGGTGCATCTTAGGGGTGTGTGCTTAGCCCTCTGCTCTTCTCTCTCTACACCCATGACTGTGTGGCTAGGCATAGCTCAAATACCATCTACAACCTTGCTAATGATACAACCACTGTTGGTAGAATCTCAGGTGGTGACGTGGGGGCGTACAGGAGCAAAATGTACCAACTAGTGGAGAGGTGTCACAGCAACAACCTGGCACTCAACGTCAGTAAGATGAAAGAGCTGATTGTGGACTTCAGGAAGGGTAAGATGAAGGAACACATAACAATCCTCATAGACGAATCAAAAGTGGAGAGAGTGAGAAGTTTCATGTTCCTGAGTGTCAAGATCTCTGAGGACCTAACTGGTCCCAACATATTGATGCAGTTATAAAGAAGGCAAGACAGGGACTATACTTTATTAGGAGTTTGAAGAGATTTGGTATATCAACAAATACACTCAAAAACTTCTGTAGACGTACCGTGGAGAGCATTCTGACAGGCTGTATCACAGTCTTGTATGGGGAGGGGATGGCAGGCTACTGCACAGGACTGAAGGAAGCTGCAGAGGGTTGTAAATTTAGTCGACTCCATCTTGGAGTAACCTGGACATCTTCAAGGAGCTGTGTCTCAGAAAAGCAGCGTCCATTATTAAGGACCTCCAGCACCCAGGGCATGACTTTTTCTCACTGTTACCATTAGGTAGGAGGTACAGAAGCCTGCAGGCACGCACTCAGCGATTCAGGGACAATTTCTTCCCCTCTGCCATCCATATCCTAAATAGACATTGAACCCTTGAACACTACCTCACTTTTTAAATATATGTTATTTGTGTTTCTGCACGATTTTAATCTATTCAATATATGAATACTGTAATTTATTTAATTATATTTTTTCTCTTCTACATTATGTATTGCATTGTACTGCTGCTGCTAAGTTAACAAATTTCACGACGCATGTCGCTGATAATAAACCTGATTCTGATTCTGATTCTAAAATCAATTTTCTTCAATTACTGGCTATATCAAGCAAATACGGCTCCTTATTTCTGTAATTCAATAATGTATCCGAACATTCACCCTTGAATGGTGATTCTTTTTTAAATCCTTTCAAGCCAAAGACTTCATACTGAAATAATGCAGAACTCCGCTCATATTCCTCCTTGACTGCTGTATGCAATTTACTCACTAACATATAAAGGAGATGCTTAAACAATTACAAGTTGTATTCCTTGCAATGTACAACTAAGTTATGAGGAAACACGAAGGTCAACATATAAAATGACTCAAGTGATCAATGTCTTGAAAATTCATCTCCTAAGATATGTGCATTTTCATTGTAAAATCAATGCTAAAGGACAGATCAGTGTTGTATAATTTTACTCCTTGTTAAAATACTCCTTTTTTATTCTAATGTCTGCATAATCTACTGTGCTATATTTGGTAAACCAGATAACCAGCGGCTAGTTGACCCTAAAAGAGACCAACACTCCTTTTATTTCTGTGATTCACAATCAGTCAAAGTTCAATCAATCCAAATTTCCAAACATGATCAAATGATCCATCTTTTTGTTAGGTTGACGTAATTTTAAATTCACCATTGAAAAACACCGATGCTACAGAAGATCAGTGACTGGGGATGAATTTGCAGGTTCTAATGCATATCAGCAAAATAATTGTCACACCAGCTTTTATTTTTGCATGTACAGCAATTATCATCAGAAATGGAAATCAATTTAGTTAAGGGGTAGGGGAAGAGCTCAAACATACACTAAATAAAAAAATGAATTGTTCTGTGTGGTTTCATATCTTGGGCTCAGATGTTCAACCCTCGTTTCTTTTATAATAAGGATATTGAATTCTTAACAGCTGCCACAGAATTTACTCAGCAAAGTTGATATTCTCATGGTTGAATGATTGATAGTTCTGGGTAATTTTCCAACAAGGTTCAATGCAAAGCAATCCATGGCCTCCGGTCGTTCCTTTCGTCTTAGACGAGATGAAATAAAGTTCTTAAGTTACCAGTGTAATAATGCTTAGTGGGGAGGTTTACTTTAAGAGATGTAATTCTGTCATCACCAACTCCCTGTCATCATTAGATGGCAAGAATAAAATTGGATGTACACTGAGAACATGGGATGAAAAATGCTAGATTGCAGATATGCTTATATTTCATGTTTGCACATGATGTTCAGGCCAATATTGCAACAGTGCAGGTGTAGAAAAAAAAATTGCTCTAATTATATAGGATTTGGAAGCCTACGTCTAGACTTAAGCACAAAAATCTGGTCTCCTTACCTAAAAAGTGGATAGATTGTGACTGAGAGACTAAAGTAAAGATTTGACATTTGCCAGATTTGTCATGTGCAATGTAATAAGAATGGGTTCATTGTCTCCTTAGTATAAAAAGGATTGGAAGTGATCTTAATAAAATGTATAAAACTTCTATGAGCTGACAGATTGATGCTGCAATAATGTTTCTACTGCCTGAGTTGTCTGGATGCTATCAAACTTTGAGATACTGTCTGGAGTTTAGCCATTGGCACATATCTCCTGTTAGGGTCACCCATGGTAGTAAGGTCAAGCAGGAGATTGCAGACAAAGAGCAATCCAACCAAGACCTCAGCAGTGGAGCTGTCAGAAGATGATGACACATAACAACAGCAATGAAGATGGAGGAAGGCTGCAGCAGTGAAGGGTCTCTAGACATTATGGGAATGTGGTTTTGTAACTCTAGAAACTAATGGAAAGAAAACATGGGAGAAAGGATGATGCATATCTACACTGTTGCACTTTTAGTGAGGCTTGCACATATGTAGTGGCATAATGACATACTTGTGTAAGTATTGTGCATCAATGCTGTGACCACAGCAAGTGGCTTAAAGAATTCACACTTGTTGCATCATGCAATGAGCCCATAATCTTCTAATCTTTTAACACTGTCCTGAGATTTTGGAGATGACTCTTCTCATCCTTACCGGTAAAACTTATTTCATCCAGGCAACACTGAGTGCCTGGGGCAGCTTTACATGGTCCATAGCTTTTTGCCAGAGTGCAGGTGCAGATTCTACTCCAAAAATAAGCCTAAAATAGTAATAAAACCCTTTGTGAGTGTTTATAGTGAGAAACACATTGGACACTTCTACATTATGTATTGCATAATATACATAATATATTGAAGTATTTCACCCCTGCAAGGTTTGCAAAGATATCTTCTGTCCTGGGCAGAGGGTATTGATCTACTTTGAGTACTGGTTTGATAATGACATTAAAATCACTACAGATCCTGACAGATCCATTCTTCTTGGCTACTGGGACTACTGGCTTTGCCCATGGGTTCCATTCAAACTTGGAAAGAACTCCTTCATCCTCATGCAATCTAGCTCACTGGCCGCTTTATCGCGGATGGTATAAGGAACCGAATGGGCTTTGCGAAACTTGGCTGTGGCATTTTCATTTAGCACTATCTTACCCTTGATATGTTTGAGTTTTCCAATACCATCCTTGAACACTGTTGTGGCATCATCCAGTACCTTTCTTAACTTGCCTTCAGTTGACTCTGTTACAGGTGATGCAGCATGTAAATAGTGGATGGATCTCCAATCAAGTTGTAGTTTTGTCAGCCAATCATTGCCCCACAAAGCTGACCCTCCTCTTTTTACCACATACAAGCCCAATGTGGCTTGTTGGTTGTTGTATTTCACTGTTACACATATCATTCCCACAGGAGTTATCTATTCTCCCATATAGCGTAAGCTCTTAGTTGGATATCTATAGGTTTTGTTCAATATCTTCGAAATGCCATTCAAACTCATTTTGTGAAATGACTGGAATAGCCAATCCAGTGACCAATTCCTTCTTAATTAATTTGCTGTTTATTTCTGGCGTAGGCCATATTGATTGTCTCTTGTTAGTTTTCACATTGTAAATCTCAAAGCTATCTAGTCCTGTGCCGCTGTCATTATTATCAAAATTTTCATCAACAGCATGCAGATTAGTGCTCTTTCTGAAACTGCAACATAACATTTTATCTTTTTCTCCTCCTCATGCAAGCCATTTATTTTTGACTGCCCAACATGCTGTTTGTAAGTGTTCAACTTTGTTGTATTTTCTGTAAACTTTAAACCTGCATTGGTCTGGTGCATGTGAGTTCTTCCAACAACAGCAACACAACTTGTTCAGCCAGGCAGGTGTCTGTTTAGATGTTGCAATTTTGTTCATACTCACTTTCATTACTGGCTGCAACTCCATTGTGTCTCTGGCTAATGTTTCCATTGATACAGTTATTTCAACTGCTCTTTTAAATGAGTTGTGCTTCAGTTAAGAGCCGTTTTTTGAATGCTTCCTTGTAAGATTCCACAAACCAAATGATCTCTCAGTACATCATTAAGCCAATGTCAGACACTTTCTTCAATCCAGCCATAAATGATGAAATGGACTCTCCTTCCTTTTGATTCTGCTTATGAAACCTAAAGTGTTCTGCAATCAACAGCAGGTTTGGTTCTAAATGTTCCTGCATTATGTTCACAATATCAGCAAAGCTCATTTTGGCTGGTTTGGTAGGGGCAGTTAAACTCTAAAGAAATTGTATTCTTTTCCACCGATTGCACTCAGTAACACTGGTACTTGCTTTTCATTGGCTATTTCATTTGCTTTAAAATACTGCTGAATTCATTCAGTAAACAGTCAGCCCTCCATATCCGTGGGGGTTTGGTTCCAGGACCCCCACCCCGGAGGATGCTCAAGTCCCGTATATAAAATGGCATAGTATTTGCATATAACCTACGCACATCCTCCCGTATACTTTAAATCATCTCTAGGTTACTTATAATAACTAGTACAGTGTAAATGCTACATAAATAGTTGTTATACTGTATTACTTAGGGAATAATGACAAGAAAAAAAAGTCTGTACATGCTCCGTGCAGATGCAACCATCGTAGCTCTTCTGGGAATGCTGATGCTGCCTCGGCATCGGTCGACGCCGATTCTCCCGTGATCTTTCATTTCTTGAGGCTGTAGCACTTTACATAGCTAGCCAGCCATCCCTTGCTAGCCTTAAACTCCTTCCTCTCACTCACAACACATGTAGCGAACGAAAGAGACGCGAGGCGAACAATGCTCAAACAATGAGTGCTGGAGAGAGAACTTCTGGGTTTTTTTTCTCGATCCCGATCTGCAGCTGGTTGAATCCGTGGATGCAGAGGGCTGACTGTACACCAACCAGTTGTTCGTTGTGCAAGCGAATGCATGTATCTTTCTGACGTAGACAGCTACTTCTGCTGTTTTATCAACATCATCATCGTCGTCACCCGGTACTCATTGTTTATGAACCCATGAATTTCGTCTGTTTTCTGACTTTATTTTAAACTTAAATGTCTCTCTCCCGCCTCTGAAAAAAATAACATGTTGAGCCTAACAGGTAGGTAATCATCTTGGGTTCATTTTAAAACTTGCTCATTGCTACTGTTAAGTTTTGTAACTCTCTAAACTGATAAAAAGCAAAACATGGGAACCTGGATGATGTGCATCTACTATTTTTATTTTAGTGAGGCCTGCATATATGACCTGGTGGCATAATGAAATATGCCATTCACAAACATCTTACAGATAACCCGTAATGAATTATGTAAACAAAGTATATAATCAAACAATATATTTACAATATTTCTCAAATATTACTAAAATATTAAATACACCACATTCTCCATTAAGGGAATAATAGACGACCGCTTAAGAGAGCATCACACTTGACTTGAGTGATCACACTACTTGAACTGGTGCCTTGGATGTATAGATCCAAGGGTCATAGTCTCAAAATAAGAGGCTGGCCAGGGCAGTGATAAGAGGAAGTGCATCAACTAAGAGGGTGGCAAATACCGAAATTCTCTTCCCAAGAGTGCTATGAAGGATCAGTCCCTAAGTATACCTGTCATGGAGGTGGATGCGTTTTTAGATATAAAGAAAATCGCATAATATGGGAATAATGCAAAAAAGTCGTGCTGGGTAAAAGACTAGACACAACTTTATAGAATGGTGGAGCATGCACAAGAAGTTAGATGGCCCTCTCCTGCCTCTATTTCTCATATTCTTGTGCTTTTAAAACATGATGAAATAAACAGAATTCCAGAGCAAAGTGAGAAAGACAGTCGCTGACATCAAGACAACATTCAACTGAGTAAAATTGAACTGATAGTGGAAGTAATGCCAACTGTGGGAAGAACATTTCTCCCATGCCCCCACAAGTAAGTCTCAGACATTATACAGACCTAACAGGCAACTGTTACCTTTGTTCCATGCTGAAGAATTTAGTTCGCTGAGTATGTAAAGCTTTGGATAATGTTTGCTATGAAATGAGGATCTTGAAGTCAATTTGCAAGGAATCAGGGAAGCTATGAACGTGAACGTTTTTGTATTCATAGAGGGTTTGATTTTACAGTTCTGAGTTAGTTCAAGTCTGAGGAAGATGACACAGATTGGGGAAGTATTGGAGAAATTGATCCTCTGTGGTTAAGACGTGGATACAGATCTCAACAGAGCAAAAGATAAGGAAGGATTGCAAGCGATAAATAGAAATAGAAGAAGATGGGCTTAGCAGCAAGTCAAATGCAGGCTGGAAAGCTCATCAATAAGTGGACTTTGTTAGAGACTATCTAGTTCAGTCTTAACAGACTCAGAGTTTGATGGAATTTACTCTAGAGATTTCCAGTCAGAGCCAAATAGAAACCAACAATTTTGCTGCCATTGAGCTATAGAGAATTTCAATTGTTTGGAAATATGACAGGAGCCCTGGATTTAGTGGTAGAGGTAGATAAGGGAAACTGGATTTTATCAGTGAAAGCTTAATAAGACTGGGCTGCTTCTTGACAAATACCATAATCAGTATTAAGAGACCAAAAGCAAAAAATAAGTCACTATCCTGACTTCAATGATCATAGTTCAAACTAAAATATGAAGATAATAGCCATAGTTATAAGTTAACAATAGCTTGTTTCTATATAAAGCAATTATTTTATTATGCAACATGAGTAAGAGGAGCCCTATAGGAAATGTCAGAAAAGGAAAAATTCAAAAGGAAATGTATTAGAAACAAACATTAATGTAATTGATAATTATTTTCTGAAAGCTACTCAACCTGTAAAATTGCTGACATTTCTCAAACAATGTTGAGCATTTATGAATTTTAGTTTACTTTCTATTTCATCTTATTTTTCTTAACAACATTTTCCTGATGTTAACTACAATGTGACATTGATGGCAAAGAAATTGCAGGCTAAAAATTACCAGGTGACTATTTCAAAGAGCTTTTAATAGACAAGCACAATCTGATCTGGGTACTGTCAATATGCAAACTTAAGTGCATATGGATGTTTTATATCTATTGAAAAAAAGGTTTTCAATAGATTCTGATGGTATCAGATCTGTTGATCTATGTTAATATTGTAAAACAGTAAAAAAAAATTAACATTGCAGATTTTCTGGTAAACGTACTACATCCTAGTACACCTTTGGCTATGCACTGTGGATCGTAACTCACTCTGCTGGATAATTTATTCAAATGTTGACAATGAAACAACATCTTGGATTTGCACGTATGGGATATTACACATTTCCTATCCATATGTCTCTGCAAATGTTTTTTTTAATTTTAATTGTACCTGTCTCTACCACCTCTCCTGGCAGCTTATTCTATATACCTATCTCCATCTGTGCCCGTCCATCAGATCCCTGTTAACCCTTTGCACCCTCACCTTAAACCTAAACCCCCTAGTTTTAGACTCTCTCCCCTATCTCACTCTCCCCCAAGCCCTGCTGTGAAGGGAGGAGGTTTGGTATGAGGCTAGCAACCCCATGCCATTAAAACCCAGAGCTACAGAAGCTCCAAGGACCTAATCTCTGGGAGAGGAAGGATATTAAGAAGATGGGTGACACATGGGGATGACTTAAAAGACTGACCCAGAATGGGAGACTCTGCTTTCGGCGGCCTATGCCCCAATAGGGGTGATGGCTTAGGAAGTAAGTATGTCACCGTTCCATCTCCTTTGTTGTACGGAAATCAGTCCCATTCTACCCAATCTCTCCTTATAACTCATTCTTTATCAACCTTATCTGCACATTCTCTTGCTTAATCACATCCAAATTATAGTGTGGTGACCAGAACTGGACACGACACACCATGTGTAGTCTAACCAAAGTTTTGTACAACATGATGTCTCAACTCTTGTACTCAATGACACAGGCAATAGAAGCCTTCTTCACCATCCTGTCTTTGTTATCTAGAGTGCTAGATCTGAAAAGCAGAAAGTTGTTACTTGTAACGGGTTTGATTGGACCACAGAGGATAAAGCAAACTTGAGGTCTCCATGGGCATGAATACACCGAAGAGGTTCTTAAACAAACTTTCAAAGTTTAACCCAAACAGGAAGTTTATAACTTATGTTTTGTACTTCCAAAGCATAAAGCTAATTGAAAGAGACCATAATGCATGTGCTTAGTATCATTTTTACTTTTAGTGAGGTGCACGCATATGACATGGTGGCATAATGACGTATGCCATTTACAAACTTTTAAATATAAATCATAATGAATTATGTAAAGAACAAAGAATGCTTAACCAAACAATATATTTACATTATTATTTAAATATTAGTTGATTGTTATCCATCTGTCTCAAAGGACAATGGGTGATGATGATCATCATCACAAGTCTGGGCGGAAGGTATGGAGACCCTGAGATGCCCAGTCATCACGATCCCCCTCTTGGCCTCACCAGTGTAGTTCAAAGGAAATCTTATGAAGCAACACATTTGACACCAGCTTGGCTGCAGGAGCTGCTGGAAGGATGTTTAATGATGTCGAGACACCTTAGGGGCTCCACTCTGGATTTGCTGTCTGGGTTTACTCCAGTAGACTTTATCGACCATAGAACCATAGAACGTTACAGCACAGAAACAGGCCTTTTAGCCCTTCTTGGCTGTGCATAACCATTTTTCTGCCTAATCCCACTGACCTGCACCTGGACCATATCCCTCCATACACCTCTCATCCATGTACCTGTCCAAGTTTTTCTTAAATGTTAAAAGTGAGCCCGCATTTACCACTTCATCTGGCAGCTCATTCCACACTCCCACCACTCTCTGTGTGAAGAAGCCCCCCCTAATGTTCCCTTTAAACTTTTCCCCCTTCACCCTTAACCCATGTCCTCTGTTTTTTTTCCTCCCCTAGCCTCAGTGGAAAAAGCCTGCTTACATTCACTCTATCTGTACCCATCATAATTTTATATACCTCTACCAAATCTTCCCTCATTCTTCTACGCTCCAGAGAATAAAGTCCTAACCTATTCAACCTTTCTCTGTAACTGAGTTTCTCAAGTCCCGGCAACATCCTTGTAAACCTTCTCTGTACTCTTTCAACCTTATTTATATCCTTCCTGTAATTTGGTGACCAAAACTGCACACAATACTCCAAATTCAGCCTAACCAATGCCTTGTACAACCTCACCATAACATTCCAACTCTCATACTCAATACTTCAATTTATAAAGGCCAATGTACCAAAAGCTCTCTTTACGACCTTATCTACCTGTGACGCCACTTTTAGGGAATTTTGTATCTGTACTCCCAGATCCTTCTGTTCTACTGCACTCCTCAGTGCCCTACCATTTACCTTGTGTGTTCTACCTTGGTTTGTCCTTCCAAAGAGCAATACCTCACACTTGTCTGTATTAAACTCCATCCGCCATTTTTCAGCCCATTTTTCCAGCTGGTCCTAATCCTTTAAAAGACCAACATTCAACCATATGGGTTTCACAACAGTTAGAATATCATGTACATACACTTGGTCAAACACACACACATCACACACAGTGCACAAACAAATACATACAAAAAGCGTTATCCTTAACATCCAAACAAATCCATATAGTTGGAACGGAAACAGATATTGCATAATGCTTATCCAGGAAATACAGAGGACAGATCCAGAACAGACACTCATCAATCATCATAAAATTTGATGACCCTGAAACAGCTGCTGTTGTTGATAGTGAAGTTGTTTATCATGATTTACAGAGGCATCGGGATCAGCTGTGGAAGTGGCTGAGGAAGAGTAAAAGGAGATTAATTTGGATGTGTGAACAGATGCATTCTGGGAAAACAAATCAGTACAGGACTTTAACATGAAATGGTCAGGCCCTGAGGAATATGGGTGAGGAATATTTCACTGGGATTTGTCAGACCCTGGCGAGTGTGGGTGAGGAATGTTTCACAGGGAATGGTCAGACCCTGAGGAGTGTGAGTAGTGAGTGTTTCACAGGGAGCGGTCAGACCCTGGCGAGTGTGGGTGAGGAATGTCTCACTGGGATTTGTCAGACCCTGAGGTGTGTGGGTGAGAAATGTCGCACTGGGATTTGTCAGACCCTGGGAAATGTGGATGAGGAATGTTTCACTGGGATTTGTCAGGCCGTGAGGTGTGTTTGTGAGGAATGTTTCACATGGAATGGTCAGACCCTGGGGAGTGTGGGTGAGGAATTTTTCACAGGGAATGGTCAGACCCTGGGGAGTGTGGGTGAGGAATTTTTCACAGGGAATGGTCAGACCCTGGGGAGTGTGGGTGAGGAATGTTTCACAGGGAATGGTCAGGCCCTGTGGAGTGTGAGTAGTGAGTGTTTCACAGGGAGTGGTCAGACCCTGAGGAGTGTGGGTGAGGAACGTTTCATAGGGAACGGTCAGGCCCTGGGGAGTGTGGGTGAGGAGTGTTTCACAGGGAGTGGTCAGACCCTGGTGAGTGTGAATAGTTGTCTCTCCTGGGGCTTCCCCCAAGGCAGTGGAACCAGATACCCATAGCTGGGGATCTGGTTCATGAGCACCAGGACATGTCCTCACACTGGTGGGCCAGCATGCTACATGTGCAGGGGCCAGACCTCCTCCCAGTCTTCTGTCGTTCAGTCTGGGGCAGAAAAGAGTTCGGCTTCCTTGAGTTGCCAGTGAGGAAGCACTACATGAAGCTTGCTGTTGGAGTGGCAATGTACTGGCAGGGAGAAACCTACACATTCAGCTCTCCTTTTCGTAAGACTGCTAGCCAGCAGTGGAGGCTGAAAGTGAGAGCAACAAGCACTACCCACCACACTACCACACTAGACACAATACAACAGCAATTTTCACACCACTAATCAAATTTTAGTGAAATATCTTTCTTTTCAAATCTTTTTATTATTATTATTATCCACAATTAACACGGGTACGTCGAAGTAAGCAACACTTACAATGTCTCAAGAAAAAAAACATTATTTGAAAGATTGAAAAAATTTTGATAATAAAAAACCCCTACTAAGTAAGAAAAAGTGGGAAAAAAACCCCATTAGGTGTTCAACCCTGGAGCCATGCATCATACAAAAAACTTCTAAAGATAAACATCAAACCGCCAGCAAGAAAAAAATGTACCAAAAATTTACAATTAGATCATGGAGGAAATCTATCAATTAACTCAAATGATAATAACGAGTAAATGAACCCTATCTTTTCTCAAGATCAAACATAGGTTCAAAGGTTCGACTTTTAATTTTCTCCAAACTAAGACGTAGCATCATTTGAGAGAACCATCGTGACAAAGTGGGAGCCGATGTATCCTTCCACTTCAACAAAATGGCCCTCCTAGCCATGATATTTAGTGAAATATCAAATACACCAAAAATAACCATCAGGGAACATTGAACAAAATGGTTTTCTTATTGCGGGACAATGTTGTGTAGGTGTTGATCTTTCAGGTTGTGAAACTGTTTCCTTTAGAGATCTTCATGCCACACATTTCCACTTTAACCACAGCTGCATACAATCTATTTCTACTCCCACCACAATATCCACAAGCAGTGCTGTCCTAGTAATCCCACCATATCATTCTTGTCACCCAGACACTTAACTCATTCATATTTTCTTTCTTCCCTTGTTTGGTCTCTTCCAATTTAGAACCATAATATTTGGAAACTCTCTGCCACTGATATATTTTCTGTTTACTACAATGGATACCCAACCCTTCCACACTGGAGTGTCCTGAAGCCCTTTCACTTCTTCCTTGAATATGGCCCTATTGCCACAACCTTCTGTTAACCAGCTAAACATATTCTTACATTGAAGATCTTCTCTTATGACATGGTCCCCTTTTCCAACCTCCATTTCAGGGGATAGATTAACAAATAATGTCCATTACTAGACTGCAGACATCCAAGCTCTTTAATTTCCACCCTCACCCACCCTTTATTAGTGAAAATGCTGAGAATTCCCAACATTTTCTATCTCTGCCCTGAGAGAACATAGAAATCTACAGCATATTACAGGCCCTTCAGCCCACAATGTTGTGATGACCATGTAACCTAATAGAACCATAGAACCATAGAAACTACAGCACAGAAACAGGCCCTTTGGCCCTTCTTGGCTGTGCCGAACCATTTTCTGCCTAGTCCCACTGACCTGCACACGGACCATATCCCTCCATACACCTCCCATCCATGTACCTGTCCAATTTATTCTTAAATGTTAAAAAAGAACCCGCATTTATAGAACCATAGAAACTACAGCACAGAAACAGGCCCTTTGGCCCTTCTTGGCTGTGAATCTAGAAACTGCCTAGAATTTTCCTAGTGCATAGCCCTCTATTTTTCTGAGCTCCATGTACTTACCTAAGAGACCCTTAAAAGATCCTATTGTATCCGCTTCCACCGCTGCCGCCGTCAGTGCATTCCACATACCCACCACTCTGTGTGAAACACTTACCCCTGACATCCCCTCGGTATCTATTTCCAAGCACCTTAAAACTATGCCCCCTCATGTTAGCCACCTCAGCCCTGGGAAAGACCCTCAAGCTATCCACATGATCAATGCCCCTCATCATCTTATACACCTCTATCAGGTCACTTCTCATCCTCCACTGCTCCAAGAAGAAAAGGCCAAGTTCACTCGACCTATTCTCATAAGGCATGCTCTCCAATCCAGATAACATCTTTGTAAATCTCCTCTGCACTCTCTCTATAGTATCCATATCCCTTCTGTAGTGAGGTGACCAGAACTGAGCACAATACTCCAAGTAGGGTCTGACCAAGGTCTTATACACAGTAGCTGTAATGCTATATAAAAGAGGGCTTGGAATGTGGAATGAATTACTTCAGAGAAGAGTGGAGGCAAATTGGATGTTTGCACTAAAGGGAAAGTTAGATTAATTAACGTGGGGAAAGGAGTAATAGGTCATCGCAATAGGTTCTAAAAGTGGCAGGAGGAGGCTTGAGTGGTACATAAACACTGGTAGATTGACCAAATAACCTTTGGTAAGTGCTGTACATTTAAAGTTACTTAATTGTTGATTACTGGACAGTGAAAACATAACATGATCATATTATATTCCTGTTAACCTATTTACTTTACTTATTTTGATAACTATAACAATATAACAGATATGTAATACAAGCATGTCATTATTTTCAGCAAATGATTACCAAAGAAACATATCAAACAGGTTTTAGCTTTGTATTGTTGTTTAAATACAATTCAGTTATTTAAACTAAATTGGCTGCAATGTTTGGGGATGTTTAAATGTACAACTGTCTGGAACCCCCAGATATGCCACCATACAACATCCTCCACAACAAATAAAGATCATGGCCATTCTGACTGTAGATCACCATGTAATTATGGACTAAGTTTTATACAGAGAAGTACAATGATAGTTTAGCTAAGCAAAAAGAACTTCAATTTATTCAAGAAACGAAATAATTCAGCAAAAGTTGATTAAATTTTAATTTACAATTAAAGGGCTCAAAATATAGACAAATACGATTGGCAACATCATGGCCCAACATATCCCTCATACCAAGAGATTAACTGTGGTTCAGACACAAGTTCATTAGAGCTGTCTAGGAGAAGCATCAGTCAATTGAAAGCATGGTGCCAATCTGTGAAACTGCAGCACATTACGACATTCATTCTAAACAGAGAAAATAAAATGCAGGAGACAGAGCTGAGCAAAGTGTACATGTACAATATAACTCTGATATTTGCCTACTCCAGATAGCCATTAAGTAGAGAAACCACTCACCCCCCTCCACTGCAGCAAAAAAAAAGCCACAATAACAATCTCCAACTCCTTCACTCGCAGAAAAGAGCAGTGACACTAGCACCAAGCCCCCAACCGCCCTCTCTACACACAAAAGTTAGAAGATCACCCACCTGCCAATCGTCCACAAGAACGAAAACACCGAAAAACTGAAGGAAACCAATATAAAGTACAGACAAATAATCACATAAATCTCAGAAACATTTTTTTCATCTGCATGCCTGGAGAGCAGCCACCTGAACTCAGTCTTTCTGTAAAGAGTGACCACTGACCCGGATCAGATCACCACCAGTCCGGGGCCAAACTCGCTGATCTGGCTGCTAATTATCTCTGTTTGGAGCCATCGCTGATCTGTGTATTCACCTCCATGCTTCAATCTTCCTCACCGCTACAAGATGGAGTTGTTCATGACCCCACAACTCGTCTCTGGTCGTATCCACAAGTCAGCTTGTGTTCTCGGACCTTCTCAGCCCCTCTGTCTCTGATCTGAAAGAGGCAGCTCTCCGGGCACAGCTTAGCGCTGGATCCTTCAATCGAGTTCCAAACTGTACATCACAGGCTCCAACAGTTTCTGTAACACAAACAAGTCAAAGAGAACAAGCAGAAAGCATAGAAAAAGTGAAATAATTGGATATATTTGCTATCTGCAAGATGTCGACCAAGCAATCTTTGTTTGCTTGCGCCATCTGGACCGTTTGGGAGGGCTTTTTCACAAACAATGCAACAAATTAAAGCTCTTTGGTCCTGTTATGTCTTTTTACATATGGCAGTAGGCAGATTAACAACTAACAGAAAGCATAGGCTCCAAGAACATTGGTCACCACACTCCTCTTCATGACCATCCAGTACAATAGATGTCCTTTTGAAGCATGTGAGAACTTCAGACAGCTGAATCGAAAAGTTACATATCTCTAGCCAGTTGGTCCCCACAGATATTTAGTAATCAGCCAGGTATACCATCTGGACCAGATGCCTTTTGTAGAATCATATTCCTGGAGGATGCTGAGACAGATTCACCTCAGAGATTGATATTACAGGGTCAACCAGAGATATGAGGGCTTGTGTGGATGTGTTGCAGTCCTCCTGATCAAAGTGTGCATAAAAACTATTGAGCTCATCCAGGAGTGACGGGTCTTTGCCAATTATGCTACCTGGAAGGAGCTTAGGAACCTAACAGCAACTCTTTTGCTTGCATCTTCGGAAAAAGCTCTATTTCCATCTTTAATATCTCTGTTTTTCTCTTTCAGGGTTCTTTTGAAAACCTTGGCCTGGAGTTACACGCTGACTTCGGTTCTTTTCGGGAATGGGACCCGCTCTTGGGGTTTCACGACTGGTCATTATTCGACATGCCAAGGGCGCAGCCTAAGAGCTCCGCTCACCTATAGAGGTCTGAGATTTCGTGGCTCTGGAGACAGGTGGATTGAAGGTCGATGTCATGGCAGGAGATCGGTGTATCATTGGGAGAGTCGGAAGATCTACGGCTGTATGTCCAGAGACCTGAGATCTTTGGGCACAGAGCTCAGAAAAAGTGATACAACGGATTTTTAACATCGTAAGCTAATGAGTTGTTTGTTGTGTCTCCCCTCTCACTATGAAATGGAGACACCTCTTTCTCCCTTATTAGGGAGAGAGAGTGCCTGTGGTATGTCGAATACCAGGTGAACAAGTAGTCCTTGGAGTACTGCAAGGCTGTATCTTTGCTGTGGCTTTGCTGCACGCTTGAGTGCTCGGTGGTGGGCGCCGATGCTTTTTGTTTTGCTGGTGGGGGGGGGGATTGTTGTTTGCTGCTGCTTATGCGCGGGAGGGGGACTTTGTGGGTCTAACATTTAACTGTCATTCATTCTTTGGGGGCACTCCTCTGTTTTTGTGGGTGGTCATGAAGAAAAAGCATTTCAGGATGTAGACTGTATACATTCCTCTGACATTGAAACCTTTGGAGGTTAAGTGCAAGCATTGCCACAACCGTCGAGCATTCATCCTTGATTCCAGCTTAGTCTGAAAATGCTTTGTTCAGTTTGTAATAGCCATCCAGAGGTTGTGCCTGAACTTCTTATATGATTCCTGGTTGCTAGCCCTAAATACCACAGAAGTAGCCATTGGCAGGTTATGAATTTCATAATTCTTCGGGAGATTCAGCTTGGGCAAGACTCAGAATGTTTTTATGGGTGCATTCATCCATGCATGGCCCTATGAAGTCAGTAACAACTGTAGAATGGTTATTTAAAGCCACTATCAATTCCATGGCCCACCAAATCGAAGCAATCCCCAATGCATTCCTCCAGCTTAGTACCATGTTACTGTCTACTTTCTACATCCCCAAATTGTTTAGGATTAAGGCATAACTATCTACTTCCTGAATAAATTTATTTTCCATTGCTTTCTGTGGTGGAAAATTCCACAGGGAGAAACATTTTCTCCTGTTCTTAGCTCTAAATGGCATGTTTGTATGCTAGGCTGGGATTCCTGGTTATGGCTCTCCAGCGATAGAAACATCTTCCCCTAGTTTGTCCTGTTAACTTGTTGTCAGTTTGTAGGAGATTCTCTCTCATTCTATGATATTCTTGTGAACACAAACCTAATCTAATCATTCCTGCTATGTTGGTCCTTCTACTCCTGAAGTCAGTTCTATGAACTCTTGCTGCACTCCCTTCATGACAAGAACATTTTCCTCAGACAAGGAGACCAAAACTGTGCACAAAAGCCCAACTGTGATCTCTGCACAATTGCAACCAAAAAAAGTCCTTGTTCCTATACTCAAAGCTTCTAGCAAATATTACCAATCAATCACATGCTTTCCTAATTGTTTGTTACAATGTCTGCTTTGAGTGATTCATAACAAGGACAGTTGGGTCCCAGTTCATCTTCTGTGCTATGATAGTGAAGCAGTTGCATAACATTATCACTGTGCTAGCTGCAAGACCAGGGTTTGGTTCCCATCACTGTCTGTAAGGAGTTTGTAAGTTCAAAATTCAAAGTAATTTATTATCAATGTATAATTATATGACCTTTAGCTTCGTCTCCTTACAGGCAGCTACAAAACAAAGAAACTTCGGAAGAACCCATTTTTAAAAAATCAAGCACCCAATGCGCAGAGAGAGGGAAATATAAAACAAATTGTCCAAACAAAAAAGTAAAGCAAATAGCTTCAGAATTAAAGTTTTAGGAAAGACTCAAAACTGGGCATCACTGCAGCTGGGGCAGGCCAGAGCCTCAGATCAGTGCAGAGTCACAGAGCAGTGAGCAGAACCAATTCTAGCCTCGCCTCTGGTCCTGACAGCTTGCCCTTTTCAATCTGGCCTGGTGCTTACCTCGTCCAAACTCTACTCTCGGACTGGTTTGGGTCCTGAACCCTGCTGCCAAGATTTGGCCCATAACCAGCCTTTCTAATACAGGCTGGCATTTAAATCAATCAGACATTGGGACTTCCCTTGCTCTCAGGGGCACCACGACTCTGCCTTGTCTCTGCTTTGACCCCACCTCCGTCTCCACTGGCCTCACATGCACCGCCACCACGCCACTACTCACCTCCGCTTTCCTCAACCACGCCTCGCCTCTGTCTCCACCACACTCGCCTCTCCATTGTGAGCACTGATCTTTATTAACAAAGTGTTAGTAAAAGATTCTCCCCGTGACCACATGTGTTTCCTCTGGGTGCTCCAGTTCCCATCCCCATATTCCAAAGGTGTACAGGTTAGGATTAGTGAGCTGTGGGCTTGCTATTTTGGCACCAGAAGAATGCCAACACTTGCGCGCAATTTGATTTTATGCAAACAATGGCATTTCACTTCATGTTTCAATGTACATGTGGTAAATACTGTAAAGCTAATCTTTAATCTTTTACATTTTGCCAAACCATCATCATTTTAACCTGAAATATCTTTGTTTTTGAAACCACATTGGATAACCTCACATTTATCCACGTTAAACTGCTTCTCTCTGGCTCACTAAATGTGCCTAAGTTGCACTGGAGCTCTTTGCATCTTCAAACAGCAGACCTCACCCTTTTCCTGCCAGCTTTGTTTGATTGAAGACTTAGAGATGCTGCATTTAAAAATATATATAATGATTGGCAGGAGTTCAAACAGTGATCCCTGTGGCATTTCATTGGTCTCTGCCTGCTAGCCAAAAAAGACCCATTTATTCTTACTTCCCGTAGCAACAGAACCAATTTATTATCCCTAGGTGGTATGGCATGAAACTTGGTGTTTTGCAGCAGCAGTGCAGTGCAAAGACTTAAATTACAACAGTAAATGAATTGTACAAGAAAAAAATAACAAAGTAGTGTTCGTGGGTTTCTGTGATCACTCAGAAATCTGACGGCAGAGGGGAAGAAGCTGCTTCTGGATTGTTCGATGTGGATCTTCAGGTGCTTGTACCTCCTCCCCGATTCTAGTCATTGCAGGAGGCAATGACCTGGATGATGAGGGTCGTTAGTGATGCACGCTGCCTTCTTGAGGCAAAAACCCCTCTTGAAAATGTCCTTAATGGTGGGGAGAGGGTTGTGACTGTGACAGAATTGGCTAAGTCTATAACCCGCTGCAGCTTTCCTGTCAATTGGACGCTCCATACAATGCTGTGATGCAACCAGTCAGAATGTTACAACTGGAGTCAGAACTACATCTACAGAACATTGTAAGAGAATTTAGTGATATACCAAATCTCCTCAAACTCTTAATGAAGTACAGCCACTGGCATGCTTTCTTTGTGATTGCATCAATGTGGTGGAATCAGGATGGATCTTTGGGGATGTTACATACATAGAATAGTACAGTACAGTACAGGCCCTTCGGCCCACATTGTCGTGCGACTCTCAAATCCTGCCTCCCATATAACCCCCCATCTTAAATTCCTCCATATACCTGTCTAGTAGTCTCTTAAATTTCACTAGTGTATCTTCCTCCACCACTGACTCAGGCAGTGCATTCCATGCACCAACCACCCTCTGAGTAAAAAAACCTTCCTCTAATATCCCCCTTGAACTTCTCAACCCTACCTTAAAGCCATGTCCCCTTGTATTGAGCTGTGGTGCCCTGGGGAAGAGGCGCTGGCTATCCACTCTTTCTATTCCTCTTAATATCTTGTACACCTCTGTCATGTCTCCTCTCATCCTCCTTCTCTCCAAAGAGTAAAGCCCTAGCTCCCTTAATCTCTGATCATAATCCATACTCTCTAAACCTGGCAGCATCCTGGTAAATCTCCTCTGTTGACACACAGGAACATAAATTGCTCACCCTTTCCATGACTGACCCCTCAATAAATACTGCTGTGTGTTCTCCAAACTTCCCCTCCCTAAAGTCTATAATTAATTCCTTGGCTTGCTAATGCTGAGGTGTGAGGTTATTGTCGTAATGCCACCACTCAAATGGCTGATCTACCTTACTCCTGTACCCTTCCTCACCACCATCTGAAATTCTACCAACTACAGTGGTGTCATCGGCAAACTTATAGATGGTGTTTGGTCTCTGCTCAGCTACTAATAATAGAGACTGTAGATTACTAGGCTAAGCATCCATCCTTGAAGTGTCTCTCTGCTGACTGATAACAAGGAGATGTTACTACCGATTTGCACTGACTGTGGTCTCCCAATAAGGAAGCTGAGGATCTAGATGCAGGGGGAGGTACAGGGACCAGAATTTTGAAGCTTGGAGATTAGTAATGAAGGATGATGGCGTTGAACACTGACCTTCAATTGATAAACAGCAGGAGGCTGGTATAGGTTTTGTGGTTGTCTAAATGTTCCAAAGCATAATGCAGAGCCAATGAGATTGCATCTGCTGTAGACCTGTTGTGGCAGTGAAGATTTGCTGCAAGTCCAGATCTTTGCTCAAGCAGAAGTTCATTCTAGCCATAACCAGCTTCTTAAAGCACATCATTGTGGTAGATGTGAGTGCTACTATGTGATATTCATTGGGCACCAGTATGATTGCTGCCCTTTTGAAGCAGATGGGAACCCTAACAATGAAAGATTGAAATTGTCCTTGAACAATCCAGCCAGTTGGTCGGCACTCTTGTTCCTATCTGCCAATCAGCTCTTAGTCTATGCCAACAATTTAATTTTGCACACTAACCTCTTATATAGGACCTTACTAAGAACCTTCTGAAAATCCAAATACACTCTCCAATCTTTTGGAACTACTCCAGGGCCTAAAGAACTTTTGAAAATGACAACCAATGCATCAACTCTTTCCAGTGCCACTTTGTTTTCTATTCTAGTAGATTATCAAGTTTAGAGGATTCATGAATCTCTAATCCCATAAATAACTAAATCACTATCTCTTTCTTTCTCCCCCTCAACCCCTCTTGCCCTCTCTCCCTGCAATGAAAAGTGCACCTATGATTTACTGAACTGATATAGGCATCGCAGAACAAATATTTGAGAGATTGGATCAGCTATGGCTACAGTTACTGGATTGCTTTTTCTGAAAATTTTGTAAGTTTCATCTTTATTTTGATCCCTAGTTTCCTACATAAAACAAAACTGAACTCTCCACTTTGGTGCCACTCAGGAATGAATAAGAGTTATAGTTCATATACACATTATTCAAATATTATCTATGCATATCTACCATCATATCCATTTAGTAAAATTGCTCAATTTATCACAGCCAATTCATGCCTCATATGTTTTTAGGACTGATTCAGATTTAAATAAAACTACTACATAACTTTTCACCTTAAAGGAGAATTTTATCATGCTAAAATCACCCTCCTTAGTGATGCATCTCCCTGAATTGGAAATATCACCATGCTCTTATCATCATTGATTCTAAATCCCGGAGCTCCCTTCACAACAGCATTTATCACAGCACATTACAAGAACCAGCCTCCCTCTTATGGACAATGTCTGTTCTTCTTGTTTCCTCAGCAAAGCACCCAGCATAATCAAAGACCCCACTCACCCCAGCATTCTCTCTTATCCCATCTCCCACTGGGCAGAAGATACAAAAACCTGAAAATATGTACCAAGGACAACTTCTATCCAACTGTTATCAGACTCTTAAACAGACTACTTTTATGATCAAATGTACTTTGGCTTCACTATCTACACTTTTTCAGTAGCTTTTATACTTTGTTCTGCCTTTTTTTTTACCTTATACTAGTTCAATTCATTATGCATAAACAATAAGCAAGACAAGCTTTCAATTGCATCTTGGTACACGTGGCTGTAATAAACCAGTACCAATAGAATAATTTCCCTCAAGGACCCTCAGTGGTTCAAGAAAGTGTTTCAGTCCGGCATTCTCAAATGAATATAGGTCTTGGCAATCATGCCTAAAATCCTGAAATATGAATAAATAAATAATATCATCACATCATTTTCTACTGAAAAAAAAAGAAAAACTCCTCTCCAGGACTCTTTTTTTCCCCCCACAACTTTGTTACATAGAGCAACATATGTAGATTTGTTTTTTTATTTTGTATGTAGGATTACATCTCCAAGCAAATCTTTGTTGCTATTTCAGTGCATAAACTGCTTTTTATTCTACTTTAGATTTCCTAAAACATTGCAAGACAATTGTGTATTTTTACTAGTTTTAAAATAAGACATTAGTCAAGGTGACCTCAGTTTGTTCTTAAAAAAAATTAAACAAAATATATATAGCATCTTCCATCACTTTGCTATCATTAACTGCAATTTGCTTGTTATTGTAGAAGGCTGGCTTTAGTTCACATGCTAACTAAACACATAATTTTGATTGATAAATGAGAGAATTCTCAGCAATACATCCTCACATTTCGAGCAAGTAAAATTGACATTTCAAACAGCTGGCATGGTATAATTTTGCATTTACAAAATTGTGGTGTTAAATCCTGTGAGTTAAATTATAGCTCATCATCAAGTACACTACACCTGTTGATTTGGCTCCTAATTCAAGAACATATTATAATGCAGATTTGTTTCTCTTTGCACTTCTGGATGTCTTGTAGATGCAGACATGTCATAGTGCTCACTTAAGTTATGCTAATTTATTTGTAATATCATAAGGTCTAGCAAAAGGAACAGTGTGCTTTAGTGGTTCTTGTGTTTTTACTGTCAGGAACACATCTCTGGAGACATAAAACTAATCAATCAATTTCACTTGCAGGTCTCTTCTTTCCCTCACAAGAAGAGGTAACAGAGCAAAGAAGTCGACATAATTCTCTGGTCATAATAAACAAGCAGATGTGATACTGTAGCTAAAATACCTGAGAGCAAGGTCACCGGAGATGGGGAGAGAGGGGTTTGGAGCTGCTGGGCAAAGAATTCAATATCATCCAGCCATATGACATCCAACCCCCTCTTGTGGTTTTGATTCAGAATTCACCTCTTGTAAGGCTGGTGGAAGCAAGATCAGTCAATGTTATCAAACTAAGAGACATTTCCTATTCTGGTTCCCATTGTTCATGCCTTCTCTTCTCCTCACCTGCTCATCACCTCCCTCTGGTGCCCCTCCTTCTTCCGTTTCTTCCATGGCCCACCATCCTGTCCTATCAGATTCCTCCTTCTTCAGCCAATTATCTTTTGCACCCATCACCTCTCAGCTTCTGACTTCAACACCAACCCTCCCCACCCCCCATCCGTCCGCAAGCCCACCTTCCCCCTCACCCGGTCTCACCTATCACCTGCCAGCTTGTGCTCCTCCACCTTCCCCCACCTTCTTATTCTGGTCTCCGCCCCCTTCCATTCCAGTCCCGATTAAGAGTCTCGACCCGAAATGTCAACTGTTTATTCCCCTTCACAGGTACCGCATGAATCTGATTTCCTCCAGCATTTTGAGTACTTTGCTTAAAGTTTCCAAAAGAAAAATTGTCATGCAATAGAAGAAGCTGATCTACAGGGCCATGTGGAGAACAATGTAGAGGATTTAGGTTGATTCAACAAACAGGCTTGAAATGGCAAGATTCTCCTTCTGTACCATAAGAAATCTAAGCTTCTTTCTCTCCTCAATCCCTTTGCAGAATTAAGAAAAGCAGTATTAATTAAATGTCTTCTATTTTCTGCTCCTTCCCCATAAGAAGTCTTTTGGTGCACTTCCCTGCGTGACCTAATTAGTACTCACTGCTGTGGGAATCCTATAATGACATACCATTTTTCTTTGACCCTCCAACATGCAGTACCACCCCTTTGCTAGGTGTTTGCTAGTGGTCTATTTAGGGTGAACATACCTGGGACTTAAATTAAAATAGGATCTCCACATCATTAACTTCTCATTGACCATTAACCCCTTAAGCAATGCACACAATGTGCTGGAGGAGCTCAGCAGGTCAGGCAGCATCTATAGACGTGAGTAAATAGTCAAAGTTATGGCTCAAGACCCTTAAGCCTGTGTTAGGCCAATTTTAAGAAATACAAATTTTTAAATGAAAACTTCAGACTCGAGGTTTCTCTTCTTGGAAATCCAAACACAGAGTTTTTTTTATAGGCTGTCAAATGGGATACAGCTCTTATCTTTGGGTAGATTTTATTTTAAAGAAACACCAAAAAAAAGAACAGATATTCTGAAAAGATTCTGCTGGCTACGCATCATCGGTGCGGAGAGAAATTGAGCCAATGTTTCACATTCATGATTTGCTGGTATTTTTATTTAGATTTTCACCAGAATTTGCATTTTAGAGTATTAAATACTCATTTGATCTTGTGGCATATACCAGCAAAGAAAAATATCATGAAGTAAAAGTCATGGGGATACTCATCAGGTCAGTCAGTGACTGCAGAGAGGGAAGTAGCGTTACCTGAGCTGAGCCGTAATATTAACTCTGTACCTCTGCCTGACCTGGTAAGTATCCCCAGTATTTTCTGTTTTTGTTTACCACGACCACCAGTTGCTGTTGTAGACCAGACATTTTCAGATTTCCTTTGCACTTGTGCTGGGAAATCTACATGAACATGTGTCGGTCTGACGGAGGTTCTACCAATCACAATTAAAGGGTATGGTTGTTGGGGGAGGGGGAGGCTCCTATCTGGAAGCCCAGTTGCAGAACAGGTATCTTCAGTACTGAAAATTGACTATTAATGAATGAAGTATAGTACAACAAAACTCTGCTCTGATAATCCACTACATAACCATTCAGAGATCCTGCCGATCCAGCACCTGGCTTATTAAGTGAGGTCTTCAGCTCTCCCCTTCCCTCGCACCCAGGCCTGCTTCCCACTGACTAAGTCCAATTCCAATCCCTATAAAATCTTAGCCAGTTTACTGGAAATTTTTAATATTATACTGTGTAACATTTTTTAAAAAGTAAATTGACAGTGTGTTAGGTAACATCCAATTTTAATAGCTTTGAATTGTCAGTAATCGTGTATTTGAATTTTTGAAAATATCAAAAAGCATTCAGGAAAAAGTCTGCCCTGCTGCCTCCTTATCTTCACATGACATCCTAATGATGTAGAAGGCCATTCCGTTACACAGGGTGTTGAGTATCGGGCAGCCTAGGCTACTAAAACACGAGGCGATCATAGATATTTTTGAAGATAAGCAGTGGGGTAGGTGATTTGCCATTAACAACAAAATTTAGCCCATTGTATTGCTGAAATATAGAGGCATTGTTATAGAAGACAGAAAATATCTGAGCTTGAGATGAGGGGTAAGCCTGCAATTTTCAACTTTAAGGAATGTGAATGCTTGGGGCTGAGATCAATAGATTTTTTTTAAAGTGAAGCAGGGTTATGGGGATTGGGAGGAGATAATGAACGAGGCAGAAATCTGCTGAGATCTTACTGAACTAAGGGGGAATCTCAAGGGGTTGTATCTCTACCTCTGTTCCTTTCCTTAACTTCCTCTGCTTCACATATCACTTTATTCTCATTAAAGGATGAAACTTCATTTTTTTCTGTTCCAGCTGAGAATAGCATCATTGCAATTTTCTTTCTGAAAACTGATGTTCATTTTAATGAACATGAAGTTGACATCAGGATAATAATGCCATCTAATCCGTTAGTCCAATGGATGACAGATTAGATGGAATTTTTGAGGTTGCATTTTATTATTGTGACAACATTGGTTCCAGTCATATTGAATTAGCCACTGGGGATCAAACAGGAACAATCATGCCTGGAAATTCAATTGCAGAACAGTATTTTCCGCATTAAAAATTGACTTTATAAATGACATGTAATAAGCGTGCTGCGCTTGTCTCAACATCAGCTCCAACAGTATTTTTCATGCTATTGAGATCTTGCCTCAGCTTGATGCCAACCACAGCAATTCCACCAACTACAAGCCACAAGCCAGGAACAAGATAGAATGTTCTCCATTATCCTGGATGAGTGCAGCACCAACAATTCTCAATAATCTTGATATCATCCAAGAAAAAAGAGGCTCACTTGTCCAGCACCAGTCAGCAACCTAACTGTCCATTCCCTCAAACACGAGGAAATCTGCAGATGCTGCAATTTCAAGCAACACACATAAAAAATGCTAGTGGAACACAGCAGGCCAGGCAGCATCTATAGGAAGAGGTACAGTCGATGTTTTGGGCCAAGACCCTTCGTCAGGACTAACTGAAAGAAGAGATAGACCACTTTCAAATCTCTTACTATCTCTTCTTTCAGTTAGTCCTGATTAAGGGTCTCAGCCCGAAACGTCGACTGTACCTCTTCCTATAGATGCTGCCTGGCCTGCTGCGTTCACCAGCATTTTTTATGTGTGTTGCTTGTTCATTCCCTCCACCACTGGAGCACAGTGGCAACAGTGCGCATTATTTATAAAATCTATTGCAGTTACTCACCCCGGTTATTCTAACAGTAACTGTCAAGCTTTCAATCTCTGCACCAAGATCGAGGGCAGGAGGTGTAAGGGATTTCCTCCAAAATGGTACATCATCCTAACTTGGAATGTATTCTTCTTCACCAGTTGGAAACCATGGAGCTCCTTACCCAATGACATTGAGCTGTGGAGTAATCACTCGAGTCAAGTAACTCACTTTCAAGGACTTTTTATCTCATGTTCTCGATATTTATTGCCAATTTATGTATTGCTATTATTATTTCTTCTTTTCTCTTTCTTTTTGTATTGAACAACTTGGAGTTTCTTTGCATGTTGGTCATTGTAAGATGCAATCTTTCATAGATTCTATTGTGTTTCTTGTGTGTACAGTGATTGCCCACAAGAAAATAAATCTCGGGGTCGTGTATGGCGACATGTACTTTGATAATAAGTTTACTTTGAACTTTGCACGATCACCTTCACCAGAAGGACTATCGCAGTTCAAGAAGATGACTCAATGTCACCCTGTGAAGGCCAATTCAGAAAGGAAATAAATACTGAGCTGACATACCCAGTGTAGCCCAAATTCTGAAAAACGAATGCAAAACCAGCATTTCTAGCAGTGCAGCAAACAACCTTCATTAAAAAATTAAAATCCATGGTTCGGATTCTTTCCATTTCACCTAATAAATTCTAATGTTTTAGGTTAATCTAAGTGAAGAAATCTAAGCTATTACTTCTTATTATAAAAATAAAGTTTTAGTTTTATAAATTTATTTCAACTATTTCCAAGTTTCTCTGTTCTTCAGATATAGTCAACTGCATGATCATGGTCATTGGGTTAGGTCCACTGCCCAAGACCTAGCGAGCCACTTCTTACAGATCCTACCATCTCACGGAGGCATTAAAACAGCCTCCATGATATTGACAGGTATGTGCCTGCAATAAAATTGTATAGGTGGAAGGATCCTATGGGAGGCTGAAACCAAGGTGTGAGGCAGGTACAGTATATCCAACCCTATACTACAAAATGGAAATTTGTTTGGCTTGACCTAAGTTTACACGTGCACATAATAGCCTTAATTTTACTCACAAATCAAACAGCTAGCAGGTTTATTTAGGCTCACATCATCTGAATTGCAGTGTTAATTAGATGAACAAGTCAGTATTGATCTTGCTTATTTATGCGAGTTACTGAATCTGTGAATTCCAAGCTGTCACTCATTGTCAAGGTCTTACAATATGAACAAAGATTACTTTCATTCAATATTGATTAATAGCTGTTCCAAATTGAATTAAACCATGAGATATCCATTCTCTAGCCACTGTTGTAAGATTAGCCAATACTCCTGCGCGCTCTCATTGACCATCACAAATGGCAACATCTAAGGAGCACTGGTAAGGAATATTCTCCCTTACATCTCCTTTCTCAGAACAAATCAACCATTTCATTTGCAATAGGGAACAATCTTAACTCTCTTTGTTTTAAGGGTGTAAGTGAGGGAAGATAATTTTCTTCCACAGAAAATTAGCATTGGAGAAGGAACTGAATCTTACTGGATTAACTTTACAGCTGCCCAACAGACTAAGTGGCTGAAGTTTGAAGTCTTGAGTTCAGAAGATGCCAACCTTGTGGCCAATTTGAAATTGGGTTATTCATTTATTCAGGCACTTAGGGCAGTGAACAGATAATGGGGCCTCTCTATATACAAGTGAGAACCTTAACAGGTTTTGGACCCTACAAAGAAATTAAACAGGAGTCAGTCTTCAATTTTTGCAGTCTTTTAAATGAATCATTACTGACCATATCAGCTTAAAGAAAAGCCTGCCTCACAATTTCACCTCTCATATTTCCGAATTCCAAAAAATAAGAACTCATTCAGAACAAAGCTACTAGCATAAAGTTGGAAATACAAATGCTGATTTGTACACAGACAGCAAAATGATAACTATCAAATATAGAAACATAGAAACATAGAAAATAGGTGCAGGAGTAGGCCATTCGGCCCTTTGAGCCTGCACCGCCATTCAGTATGATCATGGCTGATCATCCAACTCAGAACCCTGTACCTGCCTTCTCTCCATACCCCTGATCCCTTTAGCCACAAGGGCCATATCTAACTCCCTCTTAAATATAGCCAATGAACTGGCCTCAACTGTTTCCTGTGGCAGAGAATTCCACAGATTCACCACTCTCTGTGTGAAGAAGTTTTTCCTAATCTCGGTCCTAAAAGGCTTCCCCTTTATCCTCAAACTGTGACCCCTCATTCTGGACTTCCCCAACGTCGGGAACAATCTTCCTGCATCTAGCCTGTCCAATCCCTTTAGGATTTTATACGTTTCAATAAGATCTCCCCTCATTATAATGAGTTTTTAATACCATTAATTGAGGGATGAAAACAATGAGACTAACTATCCCACCAGTATTCAAAGTACTCCATAAGATCTTTTAAATCCTTCTGAAAACACAGACCAGGACTTGATTTAATGATTTAAGAGAACAGTAACATCTCTAACAATACAGATCTTCTCAGTGCTCAGAACTGAGCTGTAGCTTGATCGCTTTTGTGCCACAATCCCGCGAGCAAGATTCTCTGACCCAGAAGTGAAATGTAATCAATTGAGCCAAACCATACACTTAAATTCCACACAATCACTTCTCATAACCCCCTGAGCCCCAGAATCAGCCAAATAAATCTTTTGTATACAATCTGAAAAACAAGTATTCCTTCAGCATTCTTTCTTCCTTGAGCAAGAAAGTCCCTAACATGCATTGTTTTCCAGGTTATGTATTGTCAAAGCCCTAAATAATTGCAGCAAACTTTTATTATGCTAGCATTCCAACTAATATACTGATAAAATATTTGCCTTCTTACTTTTTCCCAAGATATGCAAATCTATAATACTCATATTTCTCTGGCTACCAATATCTACTGATCTCACATTTCTGCTTTTCCATTCTTATATTCCTATGGATGACCTCCATGCCTGATTAATTAATACATCTATGTCCCTTCACAGCCCCTCAAAACTCACGTTCATACTTAGGGTAACTTGACTATTATACCAAATTTCCTCCTCTGTGAGACCCAATAAAGCTCAAAAAGGTAAAACCAAATTTATGATTGATGTCTAAGTTTGCAGTGACAGGACATGTCTAGGGGTGCCCTGGGAGGGAAATAGCAGCCAGGTATTTCATACTCTCCTGGCCCTATGAGTGCCAAGGAAACATGGGAGATTAGGGTTTAAAGGGCACATAATTGCACCAAAGGTGAGACCAAAGCATAAAACAGAAGGGAAGCACATAGAGCTCTAATTTTTTTTAAATGACAGTAAATATTTTTTATAGATGCAGAATATTTATTGGCAAGATATGCAAATACATTGGAGAATAAGTGGCAGAACGTTTCCAGAAAGGTAGACAAAGTCAACATTCATGAAAGCCAATTATCTAATTATGAAAGAACTACAGCTCCTGGCAGGCTAAACATTGTGACAGGTAATACTTTAAGGAATATTTGGAATAAGTTTTTTTTACACTGACAAAGGGTTGTCCAACGCAATCTTTTTTCCTGCAACCAATCTATGCTTCTACAACCACCCTCTTGGCCTTCTGTTCCATCTCCTCTAAGCAAGCAACCTTGAACAGCAAAATTACAAAGGATGTACCATGTCACTATTTTACAAGCAATTGTGAATTGTATAGCATTGCTCGACTTAACTATATACCTTCAGAATAGCAATTGTTTGTTGAATGAAAATTCTAGTCATTACATTAATGCTCTTTAAAGTTGCCTACAGGGTGAAATCAAGGTAATTTTTTCTCTGGTAAAAGAACATTGCAACTGTAATGTTCGAATTATGTTCAAAGTGAAAGAATTATGAGTCCTTTTTATAGTGAGCAACAAGTATGTTATAACATTGCCTAGAAATTAGATTTTGTCTTATAGGAGTAGCTAAGTGGAGGCATGTTTTACCCCAATAGTAAATGAGAAATCACCCTAAAAAGTTGCAGAACTGGAACATCCTCGCCTTAAGAAACTATCATCATGGTTTGCTCTCACTAAGAAATGCCAAAACTTCAGACATGGCTCATTTCCAGTCAGACAGCAACGTCATTCAAAGATTCATTTATGATCAAAGCATGTATCCATATTCAACCCTGAAATTTGTATTCTCCAGATAGCCACAAAACAAGGCCCACCCCCATATAAAAAAGGACAGCCTCTTGATCATCAACCCCCCGCCCACAAAACCCCTCTCCCCTACACAAAACTGAACAGGAACACTGATTCCTCCCCCCCCCAAAAAAAACCCCTTCCTGCACAAAAACTAACAGAACACAGTAGAACATCAACCCCCAAGCACCCTCTCCCCACACAACAGAATAGAAAAGGAACAGGCAATTAAAAAAAACACTGAACATAAAAACCACAAGTCTGAAAAAGTCCACAGTCTATGAACACTATAAATGCAGAACCATGATACCATGCTACGATATGACCGGCATTCATCAAAAGAGAGGGATACCATGTGATCACAGAGGCCTACCTATCTGTCACAGTGAGCCACACAGCGATAGGCCGCTCACTGCTAATCCAACAGCAATCAAGAGGCAGGCAGTTGGCACTGAAACTCTCGCTTGCCTTCCTCATTTGCCTCAATGTCTCAGTTTTCCTCCGTGCTTTAATCAGTCATTAATGTACGCTTTTAATGGCGAAGTGGGGTTGAACATCGGCTCACGCTCTGTCTCGAAGTTTCTTCGCAACCAGGCCGTCCGAGTACGTGCTCACTTCCTGGAATCTTCTCGGAGACAGCAAATTGCTGGATCACTCAGATCATCTCCAAACAATAAATCACAGGATGTAGCAGTCCCTGAAACACACTTAACATGAAAAATAGACATAAAAGAGGTCAAAAAGGTATTTTTGTGAGCTATTTGGAAGATGTTGACCAAGGGAACATTGTACGCTGGTGCCATCTTGACCAGGAGAGGCAGAGGAAATGGATCAGTATTAACATCCTTAACCACAGATCATTAAGTCCCTGTGATTAGGAACAATATTGGGACACAGTTCAAAGTTTAAAGTAAAATTATTATCAAAGTACATATATGTCACCATATACAACCCTAAGACTCATTTTCTTGTGGGCATTCACAATAAATACGAATAAATACAATAGAATGAATTAAAAACTATACATACCATGCACAGGTAAATGACCAGTGTGCAAATGACAACAAACAGTTCAAATACAAAATGAAAAAACAAAATAATCAGGCCCTCTTAGCGGCAAGTAAGAAATCAATCACTAGAAAATGGCTAAATCCAATACCACCTACATTAGAAGATTGGTACGAAATTATCTTGGAAATATTTAAAATGGAAAAGTTGACTTACTCCCTGAGAACTCAAAAAGAAAAATTTTATCAAATCTAGAATAAATGGATTGAATATATAACCCCAATGCGAGCAGACTTTAGATGACTCTCCTAATGATTTATATTGCTCTTCTCATCAACACAGTAATATTGCTAACGTAAGCACCCCTAGTCTAAATGTTTGGGTTTTTTTTTGTTTTTTTTTGGAAAATAGAGAATTAACACAAGTAAAGGGAAAGATTTGGGAAAGGGATAAAAAAAAATGAAAAAATTAAGTAAATAAGTACATAGGGATTGGATAATTATGTCTGCGGGCAGGAGCAAGCATGAACAAATTAGGATATAAACACCTACAATGGTTGGTATATAGGCTTGCATACAACATTTTGGACCAGTGGAAATGGTCCAGGAGGGTTGTGTGGAAACTATTATTACCATTTTTCTTAACAACTAATTTCATTACTTAGCCTAATAGGTTAGATTTACCACAGTACATAATTATCTATTTAAATGTTTATTTTCCTTTTATATCATCTCAATGTGTACTTAAGATTGTATAAATAATTGTAGTTTTATACATATAAAAAAATGGAAAAGGTTATATGTGTGAAAAAAGTACATGACATTTGTGAATTCCTTATCCAAATAAAAATAAAATTTAAAAAAAAGAGATTACTAAAAAAAAAGAAAAAACAAAATAATAATAATAAATAAGCAATAAATATTGAGAACATCAGCTGTAGAGTCCTTGAAGATGACTCCATAGGTTGTGGAATCAGTTCAGTGTTAGGGTGAGGCAATTATCCCCTCTGGGTCAAAAGCATGATGATTGACGGGTAATAATTGTTCCTGAAACTGGTGGTGCAGGACCTATTCGTATTTATTGTGAATGCGCACAAGAAAATGAATGTTAGGGTTGTATATGGTGACATATATGTACGTTGATAATAATTTTACATTCTTCCTGATGACAGCAGTGAGAAGGGAACATGGCCTGGATCGTAGGAGTCCCTGATGATGGATGCTGCTTTCCTGCGACAGCACTCCTTATAGATCTGCTCTGAGGTGAAGAGTGCTTTTCATATGATGCACTGGCTATATCCACTACTTTCTGTAGTCTTTTCCATTCAAGGGCATTGATGCTTCCAAACCACATCATGGTGTAACCAGTCAATATACTCTCCGCCATGCTTCTATTGAAGTTTGTTAAAGTTTTAGAGGACATGCCAAAACTTCGCAAACACCTAAGGAAGTGGAGGTGCTGCCATGCCTTCCTTGTAATGGCGGTTATGTGCTGAACCCAGGTCAGATTCTCTCAAATGATAACACCGAGTACTGTAATTTAAAGTTGCTGACCCTCTCCACCTCCGATCCTCTGTTGAGGTCTGGCCCATAGACCTCCAGTTTCCTCCTCCATAAGCCAATAATCAGTTCTTTGGTTTTGCTGACATTGAGTGAGAGGTTGTTGTTGTGGTCCACATTTTCAATTTCCCTCGTGTATGCTGATTCATCACCACCTTTGATTCGGTCTATGACAATGGTGTCATTGATAATATGGCATTGGAGCTGTACTTAGCCTAACAGTCAGAAGTATAAACTAAGTAGAGCAGGGGGCTAAGTTCACAGCCTTGTGGTACACCTGTGTTGATGGTGATTTTGGAGGAGAAGCTGTTGCCAATCTGAACTGACTGGGGTCTGCAAATGCAAGTGCACAAGGAGGTATTGAGGCCTAGGTCTTGGAGTTCAGGATCTTGTGAACTGTGGTCATTAGTTTATAGCTTTGATTTATACTAAGTGTTGTCAGCAATTAGTTTAATGAATAAAAATTACAGGGTGTACATAAAAGTATACATATAAATGTTATTGTGGGACATCCCATATTGCTTCAGCTCATTATTTTCAATGTAATGTATTCTTTGCTAAACCACAAATTGGACTTCAACGTTAAATGTGTCAGTGCGAAACCTGAACAATTTTAGGTATAAATGTACATGACAATGAAGGATATGAAGAAAAGGCTAGAGAATATGCTTGAGAGGTAAATTAAATCAGCCATGATTGAACGATAGATTAGGCTCAATGGGCCAAATGGCCCAATTTTGCACCTAAGTTGTTTTGTTATTTAATTTTAGGTATTGAACATCTCTAACCCAACTAAATATTTATCAAGTAAAACCGTTCTTGTTTGAAAAAGCTGATTTTTCTCTGAAGGAGGTGTGTTTCAGCTTGAGGTGAAACAAGTACTATTAGCAGCCTCAGGAGCAATGCACAGCACTCTACTTCATTGTGCAGATGCAGCTGGAGCACCTGGTCTGGTAGATTTATGCAGTGAAATCTGTGAAAGTTAATTGATGACAATCATAGCAATATCCAAATGTTCTGTACAAGCATTTCTTGGAAGACCAGCTAGATATTGAAAAGTAGACAATAATACAGCTCCAAGTTATGAATAAAGCGAGGAAGTCCTTGATAGCGTATACAGTTGAGAAACTGCTTCAAAACAGAACAGTACTGAATATTCAGCCTTGCAGATCTGATGATTGTCTGTTGCTGATTGACGTGAAAAGACGAAAATACTATATTTGATATGCTTTCTAAACAGAAAGCTATTACATTGAAACAATGCCTAGTTTAGGGTGCAATGGGAATTTCACATTCACCTTTTCAAGGCTGCAACTGGGGAAGGAAGCTTGATCAATTGTCATCTCCTCTCACGGTTGAACTCGCCATCCATTGGTGATAGCTTACGGAAGCTGGAGCATGCTCATTATCGGTCAGGTATTACTATATGTAATTATGTTTTACTAGTTATCAGAGATTGCTATCCATATAGTTCTACTGTTAAATATCTACTAACAGGTAGGGATGAAACTGGATGAATATCAGTGATCCAAACTACTTCCTTCTAAAGTTTCATTTAGAATTTATTTAGTAAAAGAAATTCCAGAATCTTTTCTGCTTCTCTATCTGTTGATGCATTGCAATTTTGAACTATTGGACAAGGCAGACTGGTAATTAGTGCAAAACTTACAACACACTTGTGGTGGATGCCTTATGCCTCCTCATTTCTTGTTCAGAAGAGAATCGCTAAAGGTGACTCATTAAAAAATAAACAAATTCATTCACTGTTGAAAATCAAGCTCAGAGCAATTAGACAAAAATCATTGTCGCATTAATTTAGGAGGTTCACTGAAGGACTGTCTAAGTAACTACAGGCAGCTAATGGCATTGCATGCATCACATATTTTTGCATTATTAGCAATGAGTGGACCACAGATGGAAACAACAGGAATCCATTCAGCTCACAGCGTAGCAGTGTTTAAATTCTACTTACACACAGTGGGTAGATCAGCAGTGGTGTGTCTAATTCCTGACTTTACTTCTGGAAGAGATTGTATATGAACATTGTTAGAGCAATGGTGTGCTGGAATGACTTGGGGCCCCATACTTTTAACTAACATAGATAGTAAAATAGAGGAAAATCTATCTACACCAGTCCACAACAACAATCAATCTGCTGGAAGAACTTTGAAGGTTGAAAAGTGTGCGTGTGTGTGCAGGGTGGGGATTGATATTGATGTCTGGTGCACAGTCGGCTGAGTTCATCTAACAGATTCCAGCATCTGTAATCTATTGTGTCTCTACCTGACCAAATTTCTGACCAAATCAGAAAACAGTGGTTGGTTTTCATGAACTACCTTATGGTAGTTCGAAATTGTAAAGAAGAAAGGTAAATTTTACATCATTTTTAACATGCTTTTCAAACTTAATTGTCACAAGCATCTTACTTACATTATAATTCACCATTTTTGTGTCCTTATTTGGGTTTGTCCTTGCAGCACTAATGGCAGGAGTGATGAAGCTCATGGGGGAGCACAAGCCAATTAAAGGAAAATGAGAGAATTGAGAGACAAAGCTCAAAACCTCAATACATTTTAACTATCAAAAAGAAATAACTATTTGTGGTTTTAACAAAGGCTGAAGGAGAGGGAGTCCAGAAGCAACAAACAGATGTAAAAGAGCAGGAACCTTGTGCGCCATCGTTAATCTACAGGCTCAATGCTCAACTCTGTGACTGGGTGCTAAGATGCACGCAGCATTACATGAGGTGGTTTGTGAAGAGACATGACTGCACCATTCCCTTAGAGGGTTCTAACATAGAAATTGAATCAGATTTCAGGTAAAGCAAATTAATGCTGGCTACATCAGCATTATGATGCACATTATAGGCATCTACTGTTGCAACAGATGGTAGTACTTGGCGTCTTCTCTGTTGATCTCATGGGCTTTGACAGCAAGTGAGGTAGTGCTGCTAAAATGTTGGTGGCATCTTGCAGGTGTGGGTAATAAGGCTATTTTACACTGGGGGGAGCCCTCTCAGTCGTGCAGTATCACATTAGTCCATCATTATTGCATCTGTGCCACCCAGCCAGTTGTTGAAATATACCTTGAAGATTGAAGGAGGGACCACACGCACAAGCTGCCTGCCATGTCAAAATAGAATTTAAATTCTGTAGAATTCCAACTGTGTCCATCTGTGGCTCACTCACTACTAATAATGCCAGCATACAAGAAACATAAAACTCCTCTAGGTAGCTTGCAATAGATACTGGAAAGGGTCTTTATAGTTACTGCAGCATTTTACTTATTCTAATAAGGTTTTTGCTTCTGGTTCCTAAAAAGACATTTTCCTCCTCTTTCTTCAAAGTTTTTCTCGTCAAATCCTCCACTGGGGTGGGGTGGGGGGTGTGGTTGGTGAGTAGCATAATGCTAATATAGCGCCAGAGACCTGGGTTCTTTTCTACCACTGTCTATAAGGGGCTTGTACGTTCTCTCCATGACCACGTGGGTTTCCTCTCACGTTCTAAACATGTATGGGTTAGTAGGTTCAATAGCCAAATGGATGTAATTGGACTGTGTGAGCTAAAATTACTATGCTGCATCGGAATACAATAAAAACTTATTAATCTTCTGTTTATTTCTGTCTATAGGCAAAGGTGTGCCAGAAGATCATCACAAAACTCCTCAATAACTCCTTTCTGTCTTTCATATCTTCACTGGACTTTGTTCTCCATTTCTAGGTATTTGTCTATATAGGACACAACAGAAAAGCATACTATTGGACATTCAACTGGAGCTTCACCACAAAAGAACAACTGAGCAATTGTGCCTCAGGAGAGTGTAAAATTATATGGTTTACAACAGGATAGGTTGCGTCCATTGCAAATCAGATTATGTAGATTTGTAGTCCTGCCAAAGGGTCTCAGACCGGAACACCGACTGTACTGTTTTCCATAGATGCTGCCTGGCCTGCTGAGTTCCTCCGGTATTTTGTGTGCTGCTTGAATTTACAGCATCTGCAGATTTTCTCTTGTTTATGTATTGCTCTGTTTTTTATCTAATTTGACCACCCCATAGATACTACCACTGAGAGTAAAGGTAACATTAAGGGCAGTGTGTATCATGTGATATGACCTTTGGTACGTTATTATAACAGGCGTTGCTATTAGTTAAGAGTTACTATCTCCAACAAAAATAAATGTTGTTACCTTCATTTGTTATGTGTCATGTTGTATGACATAGGCGACCGTGGTTTTTCTATGACCATGATTGTTCTTGGCAAATTGCCTACAGAAGTAGGTTGCCATTGCCTTTTTTTTGGCTGTGTCTACAAGATGGGTGACCTCAGCTATTATCAATACTCTTCAGAGATTGTCTACCTGGTGTCAGTGGTCACATGACCAGGATTTGTGATGTGCATCAACAGCTTGGGTTTTGATTTGGATGCACCACCAGCTCCCATGGCTTCACGTGACCTCCATCAGGGTGTTGAGTAGGTGCTGCACCTTGCCCAAGGGTGACCTGAAGGCTGGTGGAGGGAAGGAGCACCTTGCACCTCTTTTGTAGAGATATATCTCCACCCCAGCCACCGTGTTGTTACAGTACTCCTGTTAATTGCATTTTAAGAAAGCAACACAGATAAGCTTACAGTCACCACAACTCTCACTAAATCCCAGAAATCTGGACCTAAATTTACCCAGGTATTTCATTTCCTTCCAACATGCAAGGTCCAATCAGTGGTGCATTTCATGCATGCTGGGCTGAACTCTTCTTTTTTCCTTTGCCTAACATTTATGACCACATTATTTTGTTTAGACATGTGTAATTTAAATACTATATTTTTATTAAGGACTTAGGAGTATTGAGATAAGAGTGGAGAATCTGGTTCTGACTAATTGTGAACACTTTTGAAAAACAAAGACATTCCTGTTTTCTAGTCCCGCATGTACAATAAATCTTACAGGCTGAATTATTTCTTGGTCTCTAATGGAATATTATCAATATCATAAGGGGCAGTAAGATTGATAGCATCCACATCTCAGAACATGTTCCTTTTCAGATGATAGCTGAATGTCTTGGTTTACCCACAAGCAGAAATATGACATTTAATTACCTTGACAATGCAAGATAGAATATTTAAAGAATTCATAGGATAACATGTTGTATCATTTACTTAGATCAATGTAGTAGAGGTATGTTTTAAGTAGATGCTGGGTTATTCTTTTTGTTATATACTGTATATTTGTAGCTAGCTTATACAGAATAATGTAGTTTCCTTTGCAACTCAGATCACTGATTGCATACACAGGGATGTGTGTAACTGTGTACTACAAATTATCATAGATAACACGAGACCTGTTGGGGTTAATACGGTCGTTGCAACAGAATGGTACTATTCAGCGTCCATACTTAAACCAGCGGGTTAAAGGTAAATTTAAGGATTATGGATAATTCAAATTAATTCCATGGATTTATTATCAATAGTATGGTGGTATTCTTGTTACTGTGCTAGGTTTTATACCAAAAAAAATGAAATTAGTCACTGGAGTTGCATATCTTCGGTTGATATGATGGGACTTAAGTTCATATCTCTGCATCGATTATCCAGAACTGTGGCAATTGTCCTGTAATATGACCACTCACCACACTAATATTTATATTTGTCTATTACAAAGGGACATTTCAAAAATAGTTTGAGAAACAAAATGTAAGCACATTCTTACCCCGCTGGAGAATGCCCTATCTAGATGCCTGTATCACCTCAATACACTTGTAGATCTGTTGATGAGCCCAACATTTGAAAACTATCATGGTATAGTTTGAAATGACTGATGGAATACAGAGCTTTAAAACAAATCTCCTCAACTTTTGCACTTTCTCTCAGAGTTGTGCCATCTCCTGAATGCAGTTCTGGCTAAACTGTTCTAATATAATTAAAATACTGTTGCATATCCAACAGATCTGAAAATTGCCTTAATTTTGTCCAATGCACTCAAATTAGCTCATATCCAATTCCACTAATTACCAACATATTATTCTCCGTAACTTCCGCCACCTCCAACGGGATCCCACCACTAAGCACATCTTTCCCTCCCCCCCTCTCTCTGCATTCCGCAGGGATCGCTCCCTACGCAACTCCCTTGTCCATTCGTCTCCCCCATCCCTCCCCACTGATCTCCCTCCTGGCACTTATCCATGTAAGCGGAACAAGTGCTACACATGCCCTTACACTTCCTCCCTTACTACCATTCAGGGCTCCAATCCTTCCAGGTGAGGCAACACTTCACCTGTGAGTCGACTGGGGCGATATACTGCGTCCGGTGCTCCCGATGTGGCCTTTTATATATTGGCGAGACCCGACGCAGACTGGGAGACCGCTTTGCTGAACATCTATGCTCTGTCCGCCAGAGAAAGCAGGATCTCCCAGTGGCCACACATTTTAATTCCACATCCCATTCCCATTCTGACATGTCTATCCACGGCCTCCTCTACTGTAAAGATGAAGCCACACTCAGGTTGGAGGAACAACACCTTATATTCCGTCTGGGTAGTCTCCAACCTGATGGCATGAACATCGACTTCTCTAACTTCCGCTAAGGCCCCACCTCCCCCTCGTACCCCATCTGTTACTTATTTTTATGCACACATTCTTTCTCTCACTCTGCTTTTTCTCCCTCTGTCCCTCTGAATATACCTCTTGCCCATCCTCTGGGTCCCCCCCCCCTTGTCTTTCTTCCCGGACCTCCTGTCCCATGATCCTCTCATATCCCCTGTTGCCAATCACCTGTCCAGCTCTTGGCTCCATCCCTCCCCCTCCTGTCTTCTCCTATCATTTTGGATCTCCCTCTCCCCCTCCAACGTTCAAATCTCTTACTCACTCTTCCTTCAGTTAGTCCTGACGAAGGGTCTCGGCCTGAAACGTCGACTGTACCTCTTCCTACAGATGCTGCCTGGCCTGCTGCGTTCACCAGCAACTTTGATGTGTGTTGTCCACTAATTACCGTCTACTTTCCTTCATCAGCAAGGCAATAGAACTAACATTGCCATCAAATAACACCCACCCAGCAATAACTGGGTCACAATGCTAAGCTTGGCTTTTGCTAGGATGATTCGTTTCCAGTCTCATCACAAACTTAATCCAAACTTGGCTGGTTAGGCTTGCAAGATATATATATATGTGATACATTTCAGTACAGATATACTGTAGTGAAATGCTTCTCTGCTTTTTCAATAAGAAAACAGATCATCTGCAGCTTTAGGATGAACTTCAATACATTATTTACGCAGTGCACATAACTTAAGGGCAGTTGTACATTCAGCCTTTGTTGTTATTATTGACTTAGAGTTTATCGAATATCTTTGTTGAAAAATCATATCCTAAAGTGAAAAACGATACTCCATAGGATCAGTCCAGTTGGTATACACTTATCAATATCATTTTTTAATGAAATGATAGATGATCTCAAAGATTACAAATATTCAATAGTTACTTCGAAAGATATTGAGCAGGAGTTTGAATGAGCAGGAACATATGAATGCAAATCATAACTCATTTTTACTTTGGGCCAGCAAAAAATCATTTCTCCAAAATTGAATTCAGCTCTGTAATTGATGGTCAAAAGTTTAAAATGCAAAGTGTCAATTCATTTTTCTTCTTACTGACATGTAAATAAATTAAATATTGATTTTAGTGAGGACGTTGCTATACATTAGGAATTGTGGAATTAATTCATACTTTCCAGCTTTTACTTCATTCTGCAATGTCCATGAGATAGTTTGGTGAAGATTTGCCTCAAATTCTTATTTTCTAATAAAAATGAAGCAAACAAATGTTAACGTTTCTTGAATTGTTACTCTGAGTAAATTGAGCAGATAAATGGGAATCAAGCACTAACTGAGGCAATTTGCATGGGACATCCAATGTATTGGCTAACTGTTTAACAGCATTCCTTCCATCAAAATTGGTAATTCATTCCATCTAATGAATGAATTAGCAACATTCTAAGCCCAACAAGAGAGCCTCATAAATCCCAACAACAGGAAAAATGAATCCCAACTTTTATTAATTGAAGCCCATATAAAAGTGTCCCAAGAAATATATGTAAAGCCAAAGAATGTCAGATTAAAGCTTGGTAAGGGAGGTAACCAAGTAAAGTGAGAATAAAGCTGAGATCTTTTTGGAGGAATCTCTAGTGCAATGGTTAACCACTTCAAGCTAAGGCACTATTAACGTGATGGGAGGGACTGAACCAATTTCCCCTGGGATCAATAAAGTATGACTATGACTATGACTATGACTATGAAAGATGTCCAGAGGGAAGAATCACAGCTCTTGGATGTTTGAAAAAGATCAGAGATAGGGTTGACATGATAGGTGAGTTTCCTCCCATATTCTAAAGATGTATGGGTTAGGAGGCTAATCGGCCAGATGAGTGTAATTGGACAGTGTGGGCTCATTGGGCCAGAAGGCCCTGCTACCATGTTGTATCTCCAAAAAAAAAATCAGACTGTAAAAGCAGTATGAGATGTTTCGATAAACTACCAACAAGTCAGGGTGAAATAGCATGGTAGTTTACACGTCTGAATCAGAAGGTTCAATGCTTCAGCACATCACAGTTCCTTCAGCCCATGACATCATGCCAACCTTATAACCTACTCTAAGATCAATCTAACTCTTTCCTCCTACATATCCATCGGTTTTTCTATCATCCATGTGCACATTTAATGCCCTAAAGTATCTGCCTCTTCCACCACCCAAGACAGGGCATTCCACACACTCACCACTGTCTGAGTAAAAAATTTACCTCTGACATCCCCCTTAAACTTGCCTCAAAACACCTTAAAAATTATGCCCACTGGTGTTAGCTATTTCTGCCCTGGGAAAATATCTCTGGCTAACCAGTCAATATATGTCTCTTATCATTTTGTATAGCTTTATAAAGTCATCTCTCGTCCTTCTTCACTCTGTAGAGAAAAACCCTTGCTCAATCAACCCATAGGGTCAAGTTACATTCCTCAACACTCCGAGTACGTGTGGCTAAAGTGGTGCTGTTCTATCAGACCTGTCACCTTTACACTAGATGCTAAATCAAGCCACTGTTTTCTTTCTCAGACAAATGTTATGGTGCTATAATAAGGAACAAGGGTGCCTTGCTCAATATTTATACTTTAATCAACATTACTTAAAAATAGGTTTATCTAGCTATTATCATATTACTACATGCAATTAGCATCAAACCTACCTCATGTTTCCCAAATTGCAATGATGACAATGTTTCAAAAGATACTTCACCAGTTATGAAGAGCTTTGGCTATCCTCAGGGTACTAAAGACCTCTTAAAGATGCTGACATTTTTTTCTTAAAGCTCATGAAGAACACTCGTTATTCACTGGAAGCTCTTGACAGTCAGAAAGAATCAAAGCACAACAACAAAGCAGTACTGTTTACAAATCATATATTCTGCAATCCATCATCACTGCAGAAGTTATTTATGCAGGAATACCTGCTGCATTATAACTAATCTGTTCCACTTTGGTCCTTTTTTAATGTGAATGTAGCAAGTTTTGACAGTTTTGAGGCTAGGCAATAGTAGTGTTAATAATGAGAAAATACAACATAAATCTAACTTTTATTAGTGCCTGTAAAAATAGAGCTCAGCAGGTTCACACAGCCACCTCAGAAATAAAGTACTTAACAGTTATTTACACAGCCTTACTTTTGTGTTTCTTAATAGGTATATATGAACTACTTTTCCATTGTTCTTGGGAAAAGTTATTATTATTCAATTTATTTAGAGATGAAGTATGGTAACAGGCACTGCCAACCCAATGAGCCTGCACCACCCAATTACACCCATGTGACCAATTAACCTACTAAACTAATAAGTCTTTGGAATGGGGGAGAAAACTAGAACACCTGGAGGAAATTCACACGGTCATGGGAGAACTTGCAAACTCCTTATAGTCAGCAGCAGAAATGAATCTGGGTCGCTGGTGTTATAACGGCATTATGTTGACTATAACACTACCCTGCAGCCCCTGCTCATTGGGAAGTCTTATAGAGCAGAAACTTTATTACATTGTGCTGAAAATGTTCACCTGTGGAGGGTGTGCCTGCAAGAATGAGCTGATTATTGACTTCAGGAAGAGGAAACGAGGTCCATGAGCCAATCCTCGGAGGTGGAAAGAGGCAGCAATTTTAAATTCCTCTGTGTTATCATTCCAGTGCATCTGTCCTGGACTCAGCATGTAAGTACAAATACAAAGAAAGCATAGCAGTGCCTCTACTTCCTTAAAAGTTTGTAGAGGTTCAGCATGACACCTAAAACTTTGACAAACTTTGACAAATTTCTATACAGGTGTAGTAGAGGATATATTGACTGGTTGCATCATGAGCTGGTATGGAAACACCAATCCTCTTGAACGGAAAATCCTACAAAAGTAGAGGATACTACCCAGTCCATCACAGGTAAACACTTCCCAACCACTGAGCACATCAACATGAAATGCTGTCGCAAAAAAAAGCAGCTTCCATCATCAGGGATCTCCACCACCCAGGCCATGCTCTCTTCTCACTGCTGCCATCCAGAAAAAGGTACAAAAGCCTCAGGACTTACACCTCCAGTTCAGGAACAATTATTAACACTCAACTATTGGGCCCTTGAACCAAAGGGGATAACTTCACTTGCCCCATCATTGAAATATTCCCATAACCAATGGACCCACTTTCAAGGACTCTTCATCTCATGTTCCTAATATTTATTGCTTATTTACTTATTATAATTATTTCTTTCTTCTTCTATTAGAACAGTTTGTTGTCTTCTGCACTCGGGTTGAATGCACAAGTTTGGTGGTCTTTCATTGATTCTGTTATGGTTATTATTCTATGAATTTACTGAGTATGTCCACAGGAAAATGAATCTCGGTGTTATATGGTGACACATTCGTAGTTTCATAATAAATTTACTTTGAACTTTTGAACTTTGAACATTTTTAGCAGAAATTATTGGCACCATGGGAAAGGAAAGACAGTGTTAGATCAGAAAACTATATTACAATGAACATAGATTTTATAGATATGCTGAATTCAAAAATTTCACTACCTTTATACTGTATATTTACTGCACACAGTTGTCAGGGACATTTCAGTGTTACTTTGTGAATGTTTTCCTTATAAAGCATTGCAAATTGAAATGCATGCAATCAGCCTTTGCAGCACAGTTAATCATGATTAACATAATGTTAAGTCAATGAATAAAACAACATTCAATGTGGATGGTGTTTCAAAGAGAATTATTAATGAAAACGAGGTCAGAGTGAGACATGATCCTAAAATTGTAGAAGATGGAATATGCTCCTCATTGCCAAGCCAGCGGCAAACTGGAACAGTGTAATTAACAGGATGGCTGGAGCTGAGCACCAGCTGGGCTATGCCCAAGGGTTGATCAATGCCTTTTCAGTTTCCAGTTGGTAAGTTTCCAGTCATTGCTAAGTTATCAGTGTGAAATGCAATGTGCACACGAGTCTCCAACAGTTTTGTATGGAAACTGATGGCAGAGAGAGACACTATGACAGAACAGCCTTTCTGTGACATCTACACAATCCAGGTCAGAATGCCCAGTTTCAGTTGTGATAGTCCGCCATACACATTCTGGACAGTCAAAGGCTAATCACATAATTACTTATTTATACATATTAGACCATAAGACTGAGGAGCAAAATTAGGCCATTTGGTCCATCTACTGAGCTCCACCATTCAATCACAGCAGATTTATTATCCCTCTAAACTCCATTATCCTGCTTTCTCCCAGTAACCTTTGACACCCTGACTAATCAAGAACCTATCAACCTCCACTTTAAATATACTCAATGACTTGCCCTCCACAGACATCCATGGCAGTGAATTCTACAAATTCACCACCCTCTGGCTAAAGAACTTCCTCCTCATCTCTGTTCTAAATGTACGTCCCTTTATTCTGATGCTGTGCCCTCTGGTCCTAGAATCACCCACTTTATGAAACATCCTCTCCATCCAGGTCTGAGAGTATTTGATAGGTTTCAATGAGATCCCCCTTTACTCTTCTAAATTCCAGCAAGTACAGGCTCAGAGCCATCAGATGCTCCTCATACAAAAGCTTTTCATTCCCCTAATCATTTTCCTTTGAACTCTCTCTTTTGGGATTTAGGTTTTTGAAGCTGAATTTGGTAGTTTTGGATAATAAACAAAGGGACTGAAGCAGACAGTCAACTTGGGCCCTTTTGTCTTGGCCTAGTGCACACAGAAGTTATGATTTCTCCTTCTGATGATGAGCCCACAGCCAAGCCTTTGTTATTTGTGAATTTGAGTATTCCAAAGTTCTTCCAGTCCATCATACATAGATTGCCGGTACTCCTCCAAGGATTGTCACTTTGTCATGGTGAAGAGGCTTGTGACTTCCTGAGAGCTGGACTGTGATGCCATCTGGAGTTTAGCCATCTGTCGCTTAACTCCAGGTAGGGTCACCCTTGGCGGTAAGGTCAAGGGGGAAGTTCCAGACAAAGACTGATTCAACCAAGACATCAGCCTTGGAGCGGGTGAAAGTTGATGACTCATCACAACGGTAGTGAAGGCGGAGGAAGGCTGCAACAGTGAAGGGTCCAGTCATGTTGCATTCCAAGGCATTGGATCCTGACCCGATCTGTCAAGGACCGCCCATACATCAGCTTCCCCACATTTAACAAGGTCAAGCACAGGCATGTTCCATTAAGGGAATATACCCTAGCATTCCAGATTACGCCTATGAGGATCCACCAACAGGCAACCCCTGAGGAGAACATCATACTTGATCTGAGTGATCGCTACTACTACTATTAGAATGGAAGCAATTCAAAATTGCTGCCCCTATCCTTAAAATTACCTTCCCATTGACCTGTCACACATTCGTCAAGCTACAATGGTTGCTTTTTAACAAAGACTCATATCTACAATTTCTATCCTTGTTCACAAACCGCTATGTGAGTTGTTCCCTCTAAGATCACCTCCAACTCTACAGTCCTTTGACAGTTCTCCTCTAGTCTGGATGGGGAAAAATAGCAAGTGGAGCTCAGAAACTGAGCTAGAGATGGGTAAAGGAAGCTCTGGGTGAGGAAAGAGAACAACAAAGGACCAAAATAAAACTGCAGCTCAGAATTCCTTCCTTTATCCTTGAGTGGTCCTACCCTCTTGTTTTTAAATGTATGTGTAAAAGGCCTAAGGATTCAGTTTAATCCTTCTTCTCAAAGGCACCTCGTTATCCATTGTGTCCTTTCTAATTCTTTGCTTGGGTTCTTTCCTGCTTTCTTTATATTCCTCAAAGGCCCTGTCTAATTTCAGCTTCCTAAACTTGTACAGGCTTATTTTTTTCCTTTTTGAATACCCTTTTCTCGCAATCTTTCTTATCATCTAAGATTGCCTTACTTTGCCATTTTAGTCCGTCCTCTTTACTGAGATATGTTGGTCCTGAATACTGATCATCTGCTTGTTAAATAATTCCAACATGTCAGATATAAACCTGCCAAATAGTAGCTGCTGCCAATTTACTCCACCTCATTCCTTTCAAATCCACAATAGAAATCAGGACTGTTCTATTTGTGTTCTGCTCTTTCTTTCACAATGTTAAGGAGTTGTTGAAAGGACTTTCAACACTGGTTGCAACCAAAAAAAAAATCCCTCTCCTGCAAAAGCCACAGGCAATATTCTATTCAATTTGCACAGGTTAATTAAAAATTCCTAACACAATGATATAGGTACTCAGTGGCCACTCCATTAGGTACAGGAGATGCCATATTAAATTTTGTAAAATATTGAATGAATGTCTGAACAGTTAAAATTACAATTTAACTCTTTCTGAACCCTTAACATGTGGGGACTGTAGAATGCTTGTTAGTGAGTATTGTTTGTTAGTGAGTAGACACTGTTAATGACTGTAGAATGTTTGCTGATAGCAGCTGGATTCTTTCTTCTTATCAGGCACTATTAAAATGCATATGTCAGTCAAGTTGGCTTGATGAATTCTATTTTGGATTTGGGTTTATTGCTTATATGTAATATTAATGTTCTTTTGCAAGTCCAGGGAATATTGTGTCCAAAACATTGGTGGACTAATGAATAAGGGGTGACCATTAAAGTGTCTAATTGGTTTATGAAGTAACCTGAACACTGTGTTAATGAACATAGTGTTAGTTGAATAAAAGAAAGAGGACTTAGACAGAGTTTGTCAATTTCATGGTGGTCTTCACTTAGGAAACTCGTATTTATTGGAGTGCCTTTTCTGGTTTCATTAGACTTCAAAAGAGGACCAGAAATTGCAATAGGTGCCTAGGACCCAGGGGTGGTTTCACGAGTGAATCGGAATTCGGAGTTGCCCCGAAAACAGCAAAAGCTGTTTTTAAGAATCAGGAGCCCTGAAATCTTTATGGCATGCTACGTAGTATTTAGTGTGGTTTATATGTGTTTTCTGTTTTATGATAATAAGTTAGGGTTAAGTTACTTTATTGTGCTTGTACAATTACTACCACATCTCCTGGACACTTGAAAAGTTTGGTTCTGATCAACCCAGCATGTTACAGGAGGCATCTAATAAAATGGCGACTAGGGGTCATCTTGCATGTTCATGCTCTACTGCTGCTGCAGCTCATCTACTTCAAATTTTGATGTGTTGTATGTTCAGAGATGCTCTTCTGCTGACCACTGCTGTAACATGTGGTTATTTGAGTTACTATTACTTTCCTGTCAGCTTGAACCAAAATGGTCATTCTCCTCTGACCTCTCTCACTAACAAAGCATTTTCACCCACAGAACTGATGCCCCCTGCTGTAAACCCTGGAAACCATCATGTTTGAAAATCCTAGGAGATCAGCAGTTTCTGAGATACACAAACCACCCCATCTGGCACCAACAATCATTCCATGGTCAAAGTCACTTAGATCACATATCCTCCCCATTCTGATTTTTTTTTTAGCGTGTCGCACCAGTCAGCCATTCTTGTCTGGCGTGTGGTGTCAGGATAGGTCACCTTTCGGATTAACCGGGTCACGATATGAACATTCCCGACGTGACTCTTGATTTTTTTTTTACGAAGCTGAGTGGCTAGCTTGACGCTTAACCCAGCACAGATGGAAAGCGTGCTCGGGGGGTGGCCCGATTTGGATTCGAACTCAGGAGCCTTCACTCCAGAGTCCGGCGCTGATGCCATTGCGCCACCAGCCAGCCCCCAATTCTGATGTTTGGTCTGAACAACAGCTGAACCTCTTGACCATGTCTGCATGCTTTTGTGCATTGAGTTCCTACCACATGATTGGCTGATTAGATATTTGCATTAATGAACAGAAGTACAGGTACACCTAACAGAGTGGTCACTTAGTGCAGTTGAAAAATATTTGGAAACAGATTTGTATCTTACAATTCATGTAAAAAATAATTGTAACCCCTGGTGAAGAGTTAAAAGACTGGGTGCAAAATGCAAGGCTCTCCAATTCATCTTCTCTGGAACCATTGACAAGGGCTGAGCACAACCCACCTCATTACCTGTCCCTACTCATCTGCAATGGTTATAACTAATGGTCAGGTGATTCTAAGCATAAAATATAGATCTTTAGTTAGTTCCTATCTAGACAACAAACTGTTGTTTGATTGAGCAGCTAAGGTACTTCATTTCAGAGAACAACATAATTGTTCAGGAATACCAAATTGGATTAATGTTAACAACGAACCAAGCAGTTACATTTCATTTCTCGATCGAAAGAAGACATTGCTTATTGCAAAGTTAAATTTCAACGGGGGTCTCAGTAGTGAAGGCTTGTACAGTTATTTATTATCTTGTCACATTATAGAATTGTAACAATTGTGACTATTTCTGCTGAATTTAGCCATGGCAAAGTGATAAATTGACAAGTGATGAAAATGTCCTTCGAGAGTTGCTGGTGATCCAGCTGACTCTACAGAGTTTGCAGATTCACAGGAACTTCTGCAGCACTATTTAAATATTGCATGTTATATCCACATTTAAAAAGGTGTAACACCTGAGCAACACTCAGATGCAATAATTGAAAAAGTATTTACAAGATAAAAGATGCTGACATTGAATCTTTACATTAACTCAGTTTGAATTCATTTGTTTATGTTACCGCTTCATGTTCACAATAATCAGCTGTACCTGAAATGCAGCCATCTGTCACAGACAATGTCTTATCTACAGCATACGTTACATGAAAATTTCAACCATGTGTAGTCTGGATTTGAGTTTGTTAGAACATAAAACATGAATTGGCCCTTTGGCCCATAATATTTGGCCAATCATGATACCAAATTTAACCAAATTAAACTAAATCTCTTTTGCCTTGCACTTATTTGATATCCTTCCATTCCCTGCATTCTCATGAATGGATATGGATCGTGTGCCTGCAGAAGACATTTAGTTTAACCTGGCATCATGTTCAGCACAGACATTTTATTAGATATGCTAAAGTCCCTTGATGCAAAAGAATGCCATTCAGCATATCATAAACACATAAACACTTTTCTCACTGCTGCCATCAGGTAAAAGTTACAAGAGCCTCAGGACTCACACCACCAGGTTCAAGAACAGTTACTGCCCCTCAAGCATCAGGCTCTTAAACTATACTTCTGGTGTTCCCACAACTGATGGTCTCATTTTAAGTACTCTTTATCTTATTTCATGCTCTCATTATTTATTGTTGTTTATTTATTTTTGCGTTTGCACAGTTTGTTGTTCACTGATCCTGTTCACAGTTAGTGTTCTATAGATTTGCTAAGTATGGCCGTAGGAAAAGAACCTCAGGGTTTATGTGGTGACATGTGTGTACTCTGATAGTAAATTTTACTTTGAACTTTAAGATTCTGCAGATACTGGAAATCCAGTGCAACACACACACAAAGTCTCTCCAGCATTTTGCGTATGCTGCCGTTCAGTACATTTCATCTTTTCTGGCTGTTTGGAAGAGAAATCCATTTACTCCATTGTTCCACTCCTTCACCATATCAGTATCAAGTTCACTTTTGAAGCTGTTCCATTCACAGTTACTCTAATGTTTCATCATCAGAACCATTTGTAAATCTCTTCCCTACCCTCTTCAAACGCTTCAGTTTGTTTCTTGAAATGTGCTGACCAGAGTTGGAAGGAGCATTACAGTTAGTGCCAAGCTTTTGATTTATATCAGTGAAATGATCAACCATGCTTTCTCAGTGAGAGTAGATTTCAAGTTTCCTTCTGGGGACTAGATCTCCATGCACAACATAAGAAATAGGTTATAGAACCGGTCATTTCACTTTCCACAGACATGCCTGACCTGCTGGGTGGTTTCCAGCCTTTCCACATGCTGCCTTTAATTCATTTTCCTTGTCTGAAAGCCTTTAGATATTCTCCATACTCAAAAAGGTATTTATACTAATAGGAAAGCCAAAAATCAAATAACTCTCGGCTTTCCACGTGCATTCATGACACATTGTCTGATTGTCCATTTGCTCATATAGCCTATAAAAAGTTATATTTTCTTTCTTACCTTTAAAGGAAATTGCCATTTATTTGGGTCAGAGAATATTGATTCAACACTGAAGAATGGGGAGAAACAAATCTGTAATAAGAAAAGGTGAAACATTCCCTAAGAATATAGTTCTGAGGTTCCGTTGACATCATCGTTCAGAATGGCAGCTTAAATCAACAGCTCTTCCAGAGAAACGCATATTTTGCTCTGTTAATCCATCAAGTATAAGATCTTTCAAAAATATCTGAATTGATAAGCAGGGCAAGAATGGGGAGAAAGAATGGAGATTAAAAAAGCACCACTACGAAGCCTATGGAAGAGAGAGGTACAACGCGCGGCTCTCCTACATGTGCGTGCGGCGAGGCTAACGCTGGACCTCGTGCAGGCGAAGCGGCAAATATGATAAGGATTCTGAAAGAGATAAGGGAAGTCCAAAAAGATATAAAGCAGCAACTCAATGATATAAAGTCAGAGCTCGCCAACGCCAATCAGAAAATAGCGGTGGCAGAGACCCGAATTGAGAAGGTGGAAGATCGCGTGCAAAACATGGAACAGATACTAAGTAAGATGATAAAAATATTAAATCAACAGGAAAGTAAGTTGCTTGACCAGGAGAGAAGATCGCAATGGAAAAATATCAGGATTTATAATGTTCCCGAAGGAGCGGAGGGATTGTCGATGATGGACTTTGTAGACAAGATGCTGCGGGAAGTGCTGGAGATTCCCCTGACTATGGAGATTGAAACTGAGAGGACACATCGTGCGCTCATCCAGCAGCCTCCCGGAGACAGACAAAGTAAACAGAGCTCAATAGTACTTAAATTCCTTCGATTCAAGAGCAAGGTGGAGATTCTACAAAGGGCCTAGGGTAAGAAGAGGGTTTTTTGGAACGGGAACTTAATGTACTTCGATCATGATTACCCCCCCCCCCCCCGTGGTCCTACAGAAACGGAAGGAATATTCCGAAGTGAAACAAATATTAAAACAAGAAAAGATTAAATTCCAAACCCGTACCCTGCTGAACTGAGGGTATTTTACCAAGAAGGGATGCGACTGTACCAGACTGTGGAAGAGGCGACTACAGACATGAACAACAGAGCACTGTCCATTAGCGTGGTCAAACCAAGGGAAAGTCTGGCTGAGCAGTTGTCCCGAGCTGCTTGGGAAATAGTAAGAGAACCTAGAAAGCAGGGGACAGGAGCAGGACAAGAGAAGGATATTAGGAAGAGACTGTCAGTTCTCCAAGGGCAACCCTCACCTCCTCCAGAAGAGCCATAAGATTCGGTTAACTTTAAAAGTGCTGATAAACTAAACGGAAGCAAAAATAGACGGTGATATACTTATCTCGAGAAATACATGTTATAATGTGGATTTTATATTACTCAATTTTTTAAAGTTCATTTATTCATTCCTTTTTCCCCACCTAAATGAGAATATATATATATATGGGAGGAATACACAGGGAAATCATTTCTGTGTAATGGACACAGTTTTTTTTTTACTTACTTTTATAGGTACTGCAGCGGGGGCCCTCAACCCACAGGTAGAAGGGGCTATCCCCCACTGCTAGACTTTTCTTCTAGCCCAACCCAAGGTCATCTAAAGACCCCAGCCTTGGAATCACACTTTTGTTACCTTTTTTTTTATTTTTCACATTTCTTGGCTCTTACTTGTTCAGGGAGTAGATCGATTAAATTATATTCTGCAAATTTCAATGATGTACTAACAGATAAATACACATGGCTAAGGACAAAGTAAAATTCATTTCTTTTAAAGTCAATGGGCTGTTGAATCCAGTCAAGCGCAGTAAAATTCTATTAAAAATGAAAAAAGAACAAACCCATGTTAGATTAGATTATTAGATTATGAGGACAAACAGTTCTCTTTTATTGTCATTTAGTAATGCATGCATTAAGAAATGATACAATTTGTTCCTCCAGAATGATATCACAGAAACACAAGACAAGCCAAGACTAAAAAAACTGACAAAAAACACATAATTATAACATATAACATATAGTTACAACAGTGCAAGCAATACTGTAATTTGATAGGAGAACAGACCATGGGCACGGTAAAAAGTCTCAAAGTCTCTCGAAAGTCCCATCATCGCACACAGACGGTAGAAGGGAGAAACTCTCCCTGCCATGAGCGTCCAGCGCCGCAAACTTGCCGATGCAGCACCCTGGAAGCACCCGACCACAGTCCGACTCCGAGTCCGTTCGAAAACTTCGAGCCTCTGACCAGCTCTCCGACACTGAGTACCGACCACCATCTCTGTTGAGTGCTTCGACCCTGGCCCTGGCAACAGGCAATAGGCAAAGCCGAGGATTTGGGGCCTTCATCTCCGGAGATTCTCGATCACACAGTAGCAGCGGCAGTGAAGCAGGCATTTCAGAAATTTCTCCAGATGTACCTCTGTGCTTCTCACGGCTGTCTCCATCAAATCAGGATTGTGCACTGCATCCTAGTTCAGAAATACGATATCATTCAGAGCGGCCGCGCGCACTATGTCGCACTGCCACCTTCTCCTCCCCCTCGTAGTATATTTACAGGGAACTCACTTAAGTGATAATGAGCATGGAAAATTTAAAGAGAATGGGCTTCACTAATTTGTTTTTCTCCGCATATAAATCAGGACATAGAAGAGGAGTTGATATTCTCATCTCAAATAAGCTAAATTTTGAAAAAGTATTCGAAATGGGAGATATATAGGGCAGATATATTCTGGTAAGGGGGAATATAGATGGAAATCCAGTTACTTTATTGAATATATACGCACCCCCAGGAAGTGATATTAGTTTCTTCCAGAAAATTACTGATATTATGGTAACGGGAAGAGAAGGTCTCTTGATGTGTGGGGGAGACTTAAATTTACAATTACAACCAAAGTTAGACCCTTCCAACAGAAAAACTTAGGAAACAAAGTCTTTATATAAGAAAGTTAACACTGTTTTGGAGGATATTGGTCTGATTGATATATGGAGGGACCTTTTCCCCGACAGAAGGGATTACACTCATTATTCTGCCCCCCATTCCGTATATACAAGAACAGACTATTTCATAACATTTGGAAAAGATAGAGACAAAATAATCACCTGTGGAATTGGGACAATAGATGTAAGTGACCATGTACCTATATATTTATCTGTTGATCTTGACCTACAACCAAAGAATACTGTTTGGAAACTAAATTCAAGTCTACTCAATGATCCCTATTTTAAGGAACGAATTAAAAAAGAAATTGGTCTTTACTTAGAATTCAATGATAATGAAGAGGTTTCACCTCCCATTCTATGGGATACTCTGAAGGCTGTCTTAAGAGGGAAAATTATAGCGATATCTTCATATAAGAAAAAAATAAGGAATAGAACACTAAAGGAATTACAAAATAAGCTGAAGGAACTAGAAAAAAAAGCACAAATTGAGTTTGGCACAGGATACACTAGAGGAAATTTGAAAAATTAGGAATGAAATTAATAGTTTGGCTACACAAGAAATTAGAAAAGAGATAATGTTTCTGAAACATAGACACTATGAAAGTGGATCTAAATCTATGAAAATACTGGCAGAAAAAAAAGATAGCAGAAAATACAATTCATAGAATAAGGGATCCAAGAACAAAAGTGATAAAAAAAAAATAAGCTAAGTGAAATTCAAGAAGCTTTTGAAACATTTTACAAAACTATATTCTAAAGTTCCAGGGGGAAGCATAACCCAAATTGACACCTTCCTGAATTCTTTAGAGTTACCCACTTTAAGCAAAGAACAAAATAGAACAATGACTGCTGACATAACTGAAGCTGAACTAAAAACTGCAGTTGGTAGGCTTAAATTAAGCAAGTCACCAGGATCAGATGGATATACAGCAGAGTGGTATAAAGAGTTTAGAAGTGAGTTAATTCCTATTTTACTCCCCACACTGAACTGGACCCTAAGAAATGCGCAAATGCCACCCAGCTGGAAGGAGGCGATAATCTCAGCTAAAAACAGGAATTCTGCAGATGCTGGAAATTCAAGCAACACACATCAAAGTTGCTGGTGAACGCAGCAGGCCAGGCAGCATCTCTAGGAAGAGGTACAGTCGACGTTTCAGGCCGAGACCCTTCATCAGGACTAACGGAAAGAAGAGCTAGTGAGAGATTTGAGAGGGGGAGGGGGAGATCCAAAATGATAGGAGAAGACAGGAGGGGGAGGGATGGAGCCAAGAGCTGGACAGGTGATCGGCAAAGGGAATATGAGAGGATCATGGGACAGGAGGCCCGGGGAGAAAGGCAAGGTGGGGGGTGAAACCCAGAGGATGGGCAAGGGGTATAGTGAGAGGGACAGAGGGAGAAAAAGGAGAGTGAGAGAAAGAATGTGTGTATAAAAATAAATAACGGGTGGGGTACGAGGGGGAGGTGGGGCATTAACGGAAGTTAGAGAAGTCAATGTTCATGCCATCAGGTTGGAGGCTACTCAGACGGAATATAAGGTGCTGTTCCTCCAACCTGAATGTGGCTTCATCTTTACAGTAGAGGAGGCCGTGGATAGACATGTCAGAATGGGAATGGGATGTGGAATTAAAATGTGCGGCCACTGGGAGATCCTGCTTTCTCTGGCGGACAGAGCGTAGGTGTTCAGCAAAGCGGTCTCTCAGTCTGCGTCGGATCTCGCCAATGCATAGAAGGCCACATCGGGAGCACCGGACGCAGTATATCGCAGTATGTCAGACAGTCCTTCCAGGTGAGGCGACACTTCACCGGTGAGTCGGCTGGAGTGATATACTGCGTCCGGTGCTCCCGATGTGGCCTTCTATGTATTGGCGAGATCCGACGCAGACTGAGAGACCACTTTGCTGAACACCTACGCTCTGTCCGCCAGAGAAAGCAGGATCTCCCAGTGGCCACACATTTTAATTCCACATCCTATTCCCATTCTGACATGTCTATCCACGGCCTCCTCTACTGCAAAGATGAAGCCACATTCACGTTGGAGGAACAACACCTTATATTCCATCTGGGTAGCCTCCAACCTGATGGCATGAACATTGACTTCTCTAACTTCTGCTAATGTCCCACCTCCCCCTCGTACCCTATCCGTTATTTATTTTTATACATACATTCTTTCTCTCGCTCTCCTTTTTCTCCCTCTGTCCCTCTGTCTATACCCCTTGCCCATCCTCTGGGCTCCCCCCCAGCCCTTGTCTTTCTCCCTGGGCCTCCTGTCCCATGATCCTCTCATATCCTCTTTGCCAATCACCTGTCCAGCTCTTGGCTCCATCCCTCCCCCTCCTGTCTTCTCCTATCATTTTGGATCTCCCCCTCCCCCTCCCACTTTCAAATCTCTTACTAACTTCCTTCAGTTAGTCCTGACGAAGGGTCTCGGCCTGAAACGTCGACTGATAATCTCAGCTATACCAAAAGAAGGCAAGGATAAAATGGAATGTGGGTCATTTAGACCAATATCTGTTCTTAATGTGGATTATAGAATATTTAATTCCATCATGGCCAAACGGTTAGAAGAGTTTCTACCCATACTGATACATAATGATCAGACAGGTTTTATACAACAACGCCAATCACAAGACAATATACGAAGGACACTTCACATTATGGATCATATTTTTAAAAATGAAATTGAAGCAATAGTGATAAGCGTGGACGCTGAAAAGGCATTTGATTCGGTTAATTGGAATTTTCGTTACAGAGTTTTACATAGAATTGGTCTACATGACACAACTATTAAAACTATACAGGCTCTATATGATAATCCTACTGCCAGGATTAAAATCAATGGATATTTATCTAATAGTTTTACCCTAGAAAGGGGCACGAGACGGAGTTGTGCATGGTCACTGCTACTCTTCGCATTATATCTGGAACATATAGCTCAATACATCAGACAAAATGAAGATATCGGGGAATTACTATTAAAGGGACAGAGCATAAATTGGCCTGTTAAGCGGATGACATTTTGAGCTATCTAGGGCAACCAACATACTCTTCACCTACACTGATGCAATTCTTTGAACAATATGGCCAATTATCAGGATACAAGATCAACATTGATTAAACCCAACTACTTTCATATAACTATAGCCCACCAAGAGAAGTTGAAAGTAGATATCCTTGGGCATGGCAAACAGAGTCCGTCAAATATTTGGACATCATTATGCCAAAAGATTTGGCAAAATTATCAGAATGCAATTATCAGCCTATATATAAAAAAATTAAGGAAGATATAACAAGATGGAACCTAATTCCTTTTCTTGGTCTTAGTTCAAGGATTGAATCTATTAAAATGAATATACCACCCAGACTCTTTCAGACCCTACCAATAGAGATTAACCAAAATCAGTTCAATGAATGGAACAAAATGCTATCAAAATATATATGGCAAGGTAAAAGACCTAGGGTTCAGCTCAAAACTTTGCAATTAGCTAAGGAAAAGGGAGGATGGGGCCTACCTTCTCTTAGAGATTATTATTTTTCAGCACAGTTGAGAGCCGTGCTAAGATGGTGCAACCCATCATATGGTGCTCAATGGAAAAACATTGAGGAGAGGATACTTTCCATCCCCATACAGGCAATTTTGGCTGATAACAACCTACAAAGCTACATAAATAATATTGACAACCCGTGGGTGAATTGGACTCTTAAAGTATGGAAAACTATTATAAAAGAATATCAACTAGAGAGAGAGACATTGCAATTCTTAAATGGTGTGCATATGACTCAGATTTTACACCGAATAAACCTGATGCTAGATTTAAGGACTGGACAGCTAAAGGAATGACAGCTATTGGCAATATAATGAAAGGAGGAAGACTGTTCAGTTTTGAAATACTCAAAGAGAAACACATATTAGAAAAACAAGACGTTTACCAGTATTTACAGATGCGACAGTATGTTAATAGGATAGTTAAAAATGTAACCAAGGCAAGTACATGTCTGATAGAGCTATTTAGAAAAGCATATAATTCAAGCAATGGTAGTAGAATAATTTCAAGCGTTTCAAAGGGTTTGTCAAATCTTAAAACACATTCGACTTCATACATTAAAACAATGGGAGAAGGAAGGAGGGATAATAATATCTGAGGAAGACTGGACAATAATATGGAGGTATCAATGAAGTGTACCAGCTCACAGAAATGGAGGGAGTTCAGGTGGAAAAACTTGATCAGATATTTTATTACACCCTCTCAGAAATCCCATTATAATAGTAACTCCCCTGCTTGCTGGAGAAATTGTGGAAATCAAAATGCAAACCATCATCATGTTTTCTGGGAATGCCCCATTATCATAGACTATTGGAGTGGGATACATAATGCCCTACAAGACATCTTTAAATGTGTAATACCCTTAGAGAGTAAGACCATATATTTTGGGTATATACCTCAAGAATGGTTGAAAAGAGATAAATATTTAATGAATGTACTGCTGGTGGCTGGTAAAAAGACCCTTACCAGGAAATGATTATCTCAGGAGAGCCCAACTTTAAATGTATGGATAGAAATTACAATGGACATTTGCAAAATAGAGAAGATAACAGCATCTGTTAATCATAAGTTGGAACCATTTTACTCAAACTAGAAAAAAATGGTTTAACTACGTAACGCCTCAGAGGCCTGATTTTATTCTCACAAGTCAGTGAATACGTTGTAAAAAAAAATCACTCCCTACTCTGTACATAGTTTTCTTCTTTCGATTGTTCTTTCTTTCCTCTCCTTTCTATAAGTGTATACCTCAGATAAATATTGTGGAGATTTGTGATAAATATTATATGACATATATGTACAGTATCTGAAATACGTCTTATGGAAATGTTTTTCTCATGATGAAGTTCAATAAAAAATAAATTACAAAAAATAAAATAATAAAAAAAGAATATAGTTCTGAAGTCATCCTAAACTTATGCTTGCTTTCCTGTGTAAACAGAAAGAACTTGATGAGAAGTGTTCTGAGTAGAGTCATTATATTCCCCATGAAATTACAGTAAATGTAAAACTGAAAGGTAGCCTTGTAGTTCAACATAGAATGGTGCCACATTGGTAATCTCATTGGGCCATAAAGTAGCTCAGGTAGAAATGAAAGATATCATATGATGTACAAAGGTTGCGCAGGTGTATTTTTGACGAAAATTAAAGAGAGTTTTTCTCTGATCTTTGTCAAGTCTTCAGTGTGTTATTGTACCTCAGCTGCTACCATCCTCTCCTCTGAATCAAGTCCCATTCCAAGGACTTCAACACTGAATCCAGATACTGGAGGAAAGCCGCAGTTAGAGAAGCTTCTTTTGAATGGATCATTAGGGCCACTCTCAGATAAACTCCGGATCTCATGATTTGCAGGAATCCAGAAAAGTTTACTTGAGAGTCCTGCCCAATAATAATCTCAGTGAACATTGATAAAACAATAGACTAATTTACCAATACAAATCAATTTGTTGGGGCTTACTGTACATGAATTGGGTGCCATACCTGTATTTCCAACATTGCAATCTTCATTATTCTTCAAAATATCATTGCCCGCAAAACATTTTAGTGCATCATGGAAGATGTTATTGAAGTGTAGAGTGAGGAAGGGTCTCAGCCCAAAACATCAACTGTACACCCTTCCAGTGACGCTGCCTGGCCTGCTGAGTCCCTCCAGCATTTTGTGTGTGTGTTGCATAGAAGTGTAATTCTTTCTTGTCAATGCAGATGTGTTTGCAGAATTGATCCCAAGTTTCACAAATTAGGAAACATCCATTTCAGAGTACTGACATTCGTCCAATTGACTAACAACAGAACATAGAAAACAGAAGCAGGAGTTAGCTATTTGGCCCCTTCACCTTTCATGAAGAACATGATTTGTGTGGTTATAGGCCTTAGCTTTACTTACTTGCCTGATTTCCAAATACTTAGTTCCTCAGAGTTCTAAAATATACTGATTTTAGGCTGAATATGCATGATTATTCTCATCTTTAACCAACTAGGACAAAAAATTTTAAAGATTCATTACTCTGTAAGGGAAGAAACTTAATTACATCTCCATTTTATACAGGTATCCCTTTAGCCTGAGGATATGCCCTTAATCGGCACAGCACTGTGGTCCAAAGGGCCTGTATTGTGCTGTAGATTTTCTATGTTCTATGTTCCCGAATTCCCTGCCAGAAACATCCTCTCAGAATTAACTATGTCAAGACACAACAAAAAAACGAAAACAAATTATAAAATATAAACGCAAGTATCTAAAATGAGAACGGTGAGATTTGCCAAAATGGATTGTGGAGACAATTGGTTTACTACTGTTGCTAGGTTACTTAAGACAAAACTCTAAACTTGACCCAGTAGCACAATCGTAGGCCAAGGACATTAGGAATTAAATAGCCTTCAGAATCTTTGGAAGTTCTCAGTAATGTGGGCCCCCGAAACATATGGTATAAATCTGTCAACGACCCAGACTTAAAACAGGGAGTGGGAGTAATGTGGTCAAGCCCAAAATGCAGTGCACGCAATATTGCCCAGCCAACAAAACTCAGTTCTCATCTTCAGACATTACCTCAGAACCATTGACAACAGAGATGGATATCACTTTGTCACACGTCATGACAAGAAATTATCAAGAGGATGGAGTAAAAAAATTCAAGATCATTCTAAGGGCCTTCCTGAATACTGTATGTATAACTGCCTAGCAATTCATAGGAGATCCTAAACCAGAATCAGTTAAAATGATGCCGTGGCATTTGGGATGACACTGTGTACCTCAAGTCCTTTTAGCAAGAGCACAGAGGCTCAGTGGAAGGATTACACCTCCCAAATAATGTACCTTCCGCTCCCAGATTAGGCATTACAGTAGAGTAGTTATTGGCCTACAAATTGGCTTCAGTCAGAACAGAACCCACAGAAGTCGAATGGAAACAAGTCATCCTCAGTCCCAGGGAAATGCTTAAGGAAGATAAGGAGAAAAGGCCCAATGGAACTTACATTAGCCTACCTTTAAGGAGAAACTTCCTCACAGTATCAACCATATCAGAATCTGATCCATACCTTATCATGGACCATATTTAACTGACTACAGATGAAATTGATTATCTTATAGAATAAACTTCATAGATATGAGAGATTCTGTCAATGCTGGAAATCTGGAGCAACACACAATAAAGGAACTCAAAGGAACTCAGCTTGTCAGGCAGCATTCATGGAGAGGAATAAATAGTTGATGTTTCTGGCTGAGATCCTTCATATGCATGCCGTTAAAGCAGGGTTATCAGGACTTTAAGCATTGATTGGAGGCACCTAGGGTCAGATCACTTTGGATCTGATAAAATGTACAAACAGAAAGAGGTTGATTTTCATGATTGGAATTTACTGGAACGGAGTTATGAGTGCAAAATGAGGTTTTGGTTTAATTTGTACAACAGGGCTTTGGTGAATGTATTGGTGGCTTCATCCTTCCTAAACTAGTAAGATCTTTCAAGAGCAGGGGCAGGGATTCTGCCTTCTCTGATTACCTGCAGCCACGTTAGTTTTCTGTTATTTGCAGGCCTCTTCCTACAAATAGAAGTCATGTATAAAATGCAAACCATGTTAGGTGGTTGAGAAATCATATGGAGTGTGGGGAATTGAGTTCAAGAGCTACTGTTGCAGGTCTGTGAAACTCTGGTTAGGTCATATTTGGAGTATTGTGTGCAGTTCTGATTGCTTCATTATAGGAAGGATGTGGAAGCTTTCGAGAGGGGACAAAAGAGATTTACCAGGATGATAACTGGATTAGAGAGCAGATCTTTTGAGGGAAGTTTGAGTGAGCTCGGACTTCTCTCTTTGGAGCGAAGGAGGATGAGAGATGACTTGACTTAGGTGTATATGATGATCAGAGGCATAGTTACAGTGGACAGCCAGCACCTTTTTCCCTGATGGCAAAGGTGATTGGAGGAAAATATGGCATGGGTGGGAGTGAAGTCAGAAATAGGATTTCAACACAGAGAGTGGTAAGTACATGGAATGCACTGCCAGATGTGGTAGAAGCTGATCCATTAGGGATATTTAAGGAACTCTTAGATAGGCACATGGACTTAAACAATTGGAGGGCTATGCAGGGAAGGATTAGATTAATCCTGGAGTAGATTAAAGAGTCAGCACAATACTGTAGGCCACAGAACCAGTACTGTACAATACTGTTCTGTGTTCTATCTCCTTGCAAGCCTCAAATTGACATTCAGTGAGGAAGAAATGAATATGGAGGCATGGTCACTGTATATTTCCCTCACCTGTATACTTCTGATGCATAGGAAGTTTCAGAGTGCATCAAACACGATGCTCAAAATATTCCCTCAAATACTCAAACTGAAATCGTCTTTGGATTATCATCAAGCCAGCCTACTTGATTGGGAAAGGCAGCTAAACACATGAATGGAACAGGCAAGTTAAAGCTGCACTTGCAAATGCACTGCTGAAAATTTCTGCAAACTCTTTGCCAACAGTAACCTTTTCCTCTGAACATGTCAAAGAGTTAAAATTCAGCCCCTGGAGTCACCATTCTGGTTTTAGACTCAGCACGGTATCGCTGCCAACAATGGCCAATCATGTAATTTTGTTCACACAATATGCACTAGTTCCTCCTAAAAGGACTTCAAACAGAAAATTAAAATAATAGCAATAAATACAAATTTGAGAGTAGACCGTTAATCCAGAGTAGCTGAATATACAGAGATATAGTCACTTCTCTCAAAAGCACTAAGCAAACCTGCTGACATTATGCACGTAGAGATTTTTAACATAGTGCATAGATACTGAAGGTTCAAATTATCTTTCTTTTCTATGTACACATATGCTACATGACTAGTTTCCTGCATAGCAATTCACCTTAGTTAACAAAAAGTATTTGAAGCAAAGCCAGGACACAGCTCAATAACAAGCCAAAGCATCTGAGAAATTCTTGGAACATCTTGGAACTTATTAAACAAATGACCAGTTCCCTTATATTTCTATCATGCCCGTGGCATTAGGCCACAATCTGCTTAATTAATTATCATGAATAGAAAAGGATTTTGTTTGAGATTAATTTTGGAATGGAAAATGCCAACTACCTAGGGAGAATACCACAGTAAGAACATGCATAAAGATCCTTTAGTTGTTCAGTGAACTGTGAACACTTCTGACCTCTAATGAATATCAAGAGAAATATTGGACTATTAACCCTTTTAAGATCATTAACATCCTGTGTTATATAGGAAAGACATTTTGGGCTGGAACTCAGAAGGGCGTATGCCCAGACAAGGGATCAATGAGGGGACTGGGAATATCAAATCTGTTTAGCATGCAATGATCCCTAAAGAATGGAATCTGTTTGTTTATTCTCTTCTGTGCTCTAAAACCTTCAGATCTTTCCTAATTGTTGTGCCTGGAAGTGGACTGTCCTGGATTAAACTGAAGCTACAAACAATCTGTTGGAGGAACTCAGTTCTGGTGCAGAGTTTCAACCCAAAACATCAGCAAATCCTTTTCTCCCACCAAATGATGTTGCTCGACCCTTTGAGTTCCTCCAGCAGTCTGCTTGCTGCTCCAGATTCCAGCATCTGCGGTCTCCTGTGTGTCTCTGGACCGAATTGATTCAGACACTTCAGATACCATGAAAGGAAAGAAATAATGAAGAAAAAAATGGGCCTATATTTAGACTGCACAGAGGTGAACTTTTCTACACTCTGCAGCTCTATGACACTTAATCATTCAACTGTTTGTGGTCACGCCTACACCTACCTGTGCCCTTAGCTCACTGGAATTCACTCCATGAAACTCTGCCCCTCAGCCTCACTGCTCCTTTGGACCATGATCTAAAATCAAACGTAGTCAATAAGCCTACTGGCACAATTGGTAGGGCTGCTCCTTTGACCTGGCACCTCAGCTCCAACGACCTGGGTCGAATCTTGACCTCTAATGCCTTCTGTTAAGAGTTTGCACATTCTCCCTGCTGCTTCTCAGAGTATTTTGGTTCCCTTCCATTTGCCAAAGATGAGGATGTTGTTAAGTTAATTGTCCCTAGTATGTAGGGAAGTGGTAGAATATGGGGAAATGTAGGAAGAATACATTGGGATTGGTGTAAGATTTATATAAATGGGTGCTTAATAGTCAGCAGAGACATGTTGGGTTTAAGGGCTTGTTGCCATCTGTATCTTGCTGTGATTCCACAATCTTTGATCATACATTCAACTGTCTTAGTAACAGCATAACATATTGTTTAAAAATGCCTACATGAAATTTGTTTGGTAACTTTGTTGTGGTTAAGATGCTATATAAATACAAGATGGTTTGGTTTCTGTTGAGAGCTGGCATTTTGAGGAATGAGTGGGAAGTCATTGCCTTCCTTGATGACATGAACCAGTGACACTTCCCTTGGTGGTCTTGGATGAGAAGCATTATAATTTTGTTCTCAAGCTATGGCTATTACTTGGATGACCTCCATTGTATCAGTTCTAAGATTATGAAGATTAAAAATTGGTTTTATTTGTCACGTGCACACTAAAAAATTGAAAGATAGTGAAATGCAACCTTTGCATCAAATCAGATCAGTGAGGAGTGTGCTTCTGGAGCCAACACTGCATGCCCACAACTTACATCCTAACCGTATGTATTTGGAATGTGGAAGGATCCGGAGGAACATACACAATGTCTGAAGAGCGTACAAACTCCTTGCAGGCAGCAGCTGGAAATGAATGCTGGACGGTGACCGCAGGCACTATAATAGCTTTATACTGACTGCTCACCACAGTGCTGCCCTCCTTCTGCCCCAGTTACTATTTGACCCTTCTCCTGTCCCAGTTACTATTTGACCCTTCTCCTGTCCCAGTTACTGTTTGACCTTTTTCTGTCCCAATTACTGTTTGACCTTCTTCTGTCCCAGTTACTGTGTGACCTTCTTCTGTCCCAATTACTGTTTGACCTTCTTCTGTCCCAGTTACTGTGTGACCTTTTTCTGTCCCAATTACTGTGAGACCCTCTCCTGTCCCAGTTACTGTTTGACCTTCTTCTGCCTCAGTTACCGTGAGACCCTCTCCTGTCCCAGTTACTGTGAGACCTTATTCTGTCCCAGTTACTGGGTGACGCTGCTTTCAGATCAGGGGATAGGACGACTCCAAGGCCAGCAGGAGCCACTCTCTCCCATGCCACCAGGAGGGTAAAGCGTGAGTACTCACAGAAAATAAACAGACAACTTTGTGACACCGGGGACACACAGCATATTGTGGCAAGGTGTACAAACGGTAACAGATTACCCAAATCCACCCTGCATATCAGTGACAGGGACACCTCCCTTCCCAGTAGGCTGAGTGCTTTGATTTGATGCAATCAATGATGCAAATCAAGGAAAGCCCCATCTCCCTCTAACGGACAGACACCCTGTGTGGCTGTAGCTGAGGTGAGGAGGATCGTAGCCCAGGTTAACCCACGCAAAGCTGCAGGACCAGAAAACTAGCTGGTCAGGTGCTGAGGGAATGTGCAGCCCAGGTAACAGGGGTCTTAACAGACATAATTATTAATCTCTTTGAAATAGTCCGCTGTCCCTGCTGCCTTCAAGTCAGCCACCATCATTCAGGTGCGATGGTAACCAAGAGAGAAATGGCAACTGGCCTAAACAATTACCACCCAGTGCCACTGACTTTAACAATCATGAAGAGATTTGAGCAGATAGCAATGGATCATATAAAATCCAACGTTCCAGCTACAGTGGACGATTTCCAGTTCACCTGCTGCTCAAACCTGTCGACTGATGGTGCCATAGCCTTGGCTCTCCACTCTCAACTGTCCTACCTAGAAAAGCCATGCCTCCTATGTCAGGATGTTGTTCATCAGCTTCAGCCTTCAGCTCCGTGCTTAACACAATCATCCCTCAGATGCTGGTGGGTAAAACATAGTCATAGTCATAGTCATACTTTATTGATCCCGGGGGAAATTGGTTTTCATTACAGTTGCACCATAAATAATTAAATAGTAATAAAACCATAAATAGTTAAATAGTAATTTGTAAATTATGCCAGGAAATAAGTCCAGGACCAGCCTATTGGCTCAGGGTGCCTGACCCTCCAAGGGAGGAGTTGTAAAGTTTGACGGCCACAGGCAGGAATGACTTCCTATGACGCTCTGCATTGCATCTCAGAGGAATGAGTCTCTGGCTGAATGTACTCCTGTGCCCAACCAGTACATTATGTAGTGGATGGGAGACGTTGTCCAAGATGGCATGCAACGTCCTCGTTGGGACTCAACACTCCTCTCTGTAACTGGATCTAGAACTTCCTGTCAGAAGGAACCCAGACAGTTCGAGGAGGGAGCAACATCTCAAGCCCCATCGGGAAATTGGACAGACTCTTCTGAGTGAAATTTAGAGAAGGCACCACACCAAATCTGCATTAGAGGGTCCCCATTGGCTCTTTAGCTCCTTCATTCCAGGCACTTGACTAATCTCTCGTCAGCTTGTGCAGAAAATCATTTTTGTGATCCAGCTCCCGAAGTGGATTTGCACTGTAGAACTCACAATGCAGTCAGGGACCAGAGCAGTGGCTTGGAGCCACTTACTGCACTGGAATGGGTGGTTGACGGGGTTGGGGGTTTGTGTGGGACTGGGGGGTAAGGGGCAGAGAGTTTTGTGGACAGTGACAGTGGAGGTACAGTAGTGATTCTCCTTTTCCCTCCTCACGTTTGTACAGCTCTTGCTATTGCTGCCATCTCTACAGGCAGGTGGCAATGGGAATCGTGTGAGTTGTGTCTTGGCATAACAAATTGAGAAAAAACACACTAATGACCTGTATTATATGATAAACATCTCCAAGGTTACCATATTTTGGAGCTCCCTCACAATGTGTTAGGACCAAACATCGTTGATTCTTGCTCCTGTTTAAGTTTTCATGTTCTTAATGAGAACAATGAAATATAATCTGATGTTTACATTGTTGTGCAAACTAGTCAGCTGAAATGTAATGTTAGGACTAGCATTAACTAAAAATGGATAAAAGGATTTGCTAAATGGAGTTTGCAATCCTGCAGGATGTCATTACCTATTAGTCAGAGATTACACGCTTGGACTCAAAATGGAAAAGTTGCTCTCTAAAATGCAACAAGCAGATTTTTTACTTGACTTGTTGTCTGATGAAGCAAATATAGCTTGTAGCTATTCTGCGTTTCATCAAGGACACAGATCATACAAATTGCATGTGAAAGCCGTCCAGCAAACCTAGCATTCTGCTGTGCAGTGTGCAAACTAGGAGGGTCATGTTCTGCTCCATCCAGACAAACCACTTCCAACCCAAGGATCGCAATGCTTTCATGAATGAAGTTCCTAATTTGGACTCAGGATCTTGTTCGAGGCCTGGAGTCTGCGCCCTCATCCAACTCCGCATTTGTCATCATCAGCTAGTCCTGGGTCAATACCAAAGATCAAAGCCCAACGGTTGATCAGAGGCCCAGCTCAAAGTCCACTGGTCAACAGGGGTCCAGATCAAAGCCCGATGATCAGTCAGAGGCTCAGATCGAAGCCCAGTGGTCAGTCAGAGGCCCAGATCGAAGCCTAACGGCCAATCAGAGACCCAGGCCGAAGCCTGAAGGTTGATGGGAAGTCCAGATTGTAGTCCAAAGGGGCCCAGTGTCTGTTAAGCCATGAGTCTACTAGATGCTGAAGAGTATCTGGGGATAGAGGATTATGTATGTGCCTGGGTGGGAAAGAGGGTGCAACAGAGCTTGTTTCACTTTGTTGCTTGGTTCTGTTTTGTTGTGTACTGTGTTGTTCTGCCAAGCATTGTGGACATGCTATGTTGGTGCCAAAATGTATGGTGACACTTGTAGGCATCCCCCCCCCCCCGCCTCCAGCACATCCTTGTGTATGATGGTTAACACAAACAACAAATATCTCTGTATGGCTTGTTGTATATGTGCACGATTCAATTGAAGCCCCTCTGTGGGGATCGGGATCTGCAGCTGCGGCCGGCGGCCATCAACACAGCGCTGAGCTGAGTGACTCAGTGGCTGGGAACATTGCCACCGGTTGCTGAACCAACTTCTAGACTATCTTCACTTGCCTCGGTAGCTCACGGCTGTGAACTCACTTTTGGGAATTCTGCGGTTCGATGATTAATGTGTGTGTCGTTAGTTCGCTTCTTTGTTGTTTGTGTGACTTGTTCTTTGTTTTTGCACATTCGATGGTCAGGTTGTATGAGGTTCTATGGTGTTTCTTTGTTTTGTGGCTACCTGCAGGAAGGCAAATCTCTGTATCCATACTTAGGTAATAGATGCGCTTTGAAATTTAAATAGATATGAATCTGAATCCTCAGCTTTGGCCAAGTAACCCTTAAAGGACCTGAAAGGGAAATCACTCAGGCTGCTGAATTCTGGAAATGTGCTGCCTGAGAGGTGGTGGGGGCAAGTATTTTCATAATATCTAAGGAACATTTAAACAAGGCTACTGACCACGTGCAGGTAAACAGTGGCCATAGGCAGGTTAATGCAACGTGACGTGGTGGACTGAAGGAACTTCTCCTCTGCCGTAAACCTCCATGAGCTCTGTGAGATAACCCGACGTGTTCAGTGGAAGTCAGCATCTTTCACCATCCTAGACATTCTCCAAAGCATGGTCCAATAAAAACTGCTGCGTCACATCTCTAGAGGCCTTGGTTTGATCCTGACCTCATGTGCTCAATATGCAGAGTTTGCATGCGCTCCCTGTGACTACAGATGCATTTCTTATTCCCTTATCTCAATACCATAATTGTGAACCGGAACTTACTCCTTAGTGTAAAGACAAAAAGTCTAAAAGGCAGTTGATGGGCATTTTAGATGAGAATAAGTTACAGACTCACACATAGGTAACGGGGGGCAGGGGGGGTAGATTAATGGGATTGCTCCCTTGGTGAGGTGATAGCATGGATCTGATGGATGGAGAGAATTTCTTCTGTTGTTATGGATAAGAACATAAAGCAGCAAGGGTTTTCAAAGGAACCATGCATCTTAAGTTCCACGAAACTGTGAAACTTATAGCAAACTGTGTTTGCTACCAACTTATAACTTCAACTAACTGTAGCCTTTTGGGAGCAGTTATGTCCTCTCGTACAACAATTCCAAAAGATACACGACTTGAAAATTCAGCAAACAAAAATATATAATCCTCCACAAGAAAATTCAAGTGTCACTTTAAATAGTGCCTCAGCAGATTTCTGCTATTGCCATGGGAATACTGGCCTTCAAGCTGGCCAAAACAGATCTTAAAGATGCCATGTGAAATAGACCCAGTGAGCTGAGCATTCTGTCAGTTTGAAATCTGCACAGTTCTTCATTGACATTCGAGTGGGTTCAAAGGAGATTCACAGAAGTGATTCAGGATTTAGAGGATTGTCAAATGTAGAGCATTTGATTGCACTCACTGGAATTCAGAAGAATGAGGGGAGAGCGAATTGAAACCTATCGAATGGTGAAAGGCCTCAATAGGGAGGATGTGGAGATTATGTTTCCTAAGGTGGGAGAGTCCAAGACCAGAGGACACAGCCTCAGAATCGAGGGGTGTCCTTCTAGAACAGAGATGAAGAGGAATTTCTTTAGCCAGACAGTGGTGAATCTGTGGGAATTCAATGCCACAGGCAACTGTGGAGGCCATTGGGCATATTTAAGGCAGAGGTTGACAGATTCGTGATTGGTCAGGGCATGAGGGGATATAGGGAGAAGGCAGGAGATTGGACCAGCCATGAAGATATGACAGAGCAGACAAGCTGGGCCAAATGGCCTAATTCTGCTCCTATATCTTGTGGTCGTATGGTTCACCATTATCCTGTGCAAGATGGGAACAATTCCACTAGGTAGTCCATATTAGGAGATATGGGTAAATATTTTCAGATTCACTACACAGGTGTAATGAACAGCTATTTAAAAAGTTTTTTCACTTTCATGGGGGGATCTCATTGAAACCTACCAAATGTTGAAAGGACTAGACAGAGTGGATGTAGAGAGGATGTTCCCTCTGGTGGGGATATCCAGAATTAGAGGGCACAGCCTCAAAATTGAGGTACGACCTTTTAGAACAGAATTAAGGATGGATTTTTTTAGCCAAAGAATGGTGAATCTGTGGAATACTCTGCCACAGACTGTGGTGGAGGCCAAGTCCGTGGGTATGTTCAAAGAGGAAGTTGATAGGTTCCTGATTGGTCAGAGCATCAGGGGATATGGTGAGAGGGCAGGTGTATGGGCCTGAATGAGATTCAGGATCAGCCTTGATGAAATACCAGAGCAGAATCAATAAGCTGAATGGCCTAATTCTGCTCCTGCCTTATGGTCTTATGGAGAACAATTGCAGGTGAAAAGTCCTTCAAAGTATTCCAATGAATGCTGGTTATCTCTGTATCTTTGACCTACAAACCATCTGCTGGAGCAGGCTGAGCAACGTCCAGGAGGGTAAAGGGATTGATGATGCTCCAGGCTGAAATTCTGCATCAGGACTTGATCACTGGGCCCATTGGTATACTTACTAGCTCAGAACTTACATGCAAAAAAATTGCACTACACAATTCAATCTTCAGTAAGAGATGTCAGTTACAGTAGGACATTGACGGCTTATCTCAATGAATTTTCTTCCTTTCCGATCTTTGCGCGTCTGAAGTACTAACACAAGATGAAAAGCTATAGCTTAGTACAGCCATCCTCACAGAGTATCTTACATGCAAAGACCTGGACTCCTAAATCATAAACCTGAAATACATCTGGCAGGGCAGTAAGAGGCATACAAGTGAGAGGAAGCTACTGGGAGGCCTCATATTGACATCAGATTCCATGAACTTTCATGGCACCTAGTTAGACACAAACACGAAAGAATTCTGCTGATTACCATCTACTCTCGTCCCACAGCTGCTGAATCAAAACTCCGCCAACTGTCTGCAGTGGTGCCACCTAGCCAGTCTAGATAATCAGCTATGAAATACTTTACCAAATCTGTTGATCAGGAACAAAGAAAGATGGGAGATACCGTAAATCTACTTAACCACCTCTTCATTAATCTTTATCAAACAGTAAAATAGTCAAGCAATGCCATTCCTATATAAATACAAAAGCATAAGTACATTACTGCTGCGCAAAAATATATTTCTCCAAATACAAAATATTTGCAATGGGATCTCTACAAAAGCAGTAATGGAACAAAGCATCCACAAGAGCGTCAGGTGGTGTAGGTGTCATTCAGAACCCCATTTACCTGTAATGAATTGGAATATGAGCATTTATTTTTTTGCAGTTTTCTATTCCAGGTCCATTTATTGGCTTGTTTGCCAGTCACATAGTAAAATTGAATCCATGTCCACTTTACTCTTCTATTCTAATGTGAACTTCAGTGCAATGTCTATATTAATGGTAGCTGCAAGTTACAGTTAGTTGTTCAGGTCCGGTCTCACAGACCTATTGAATAAATCAAGTACTGAGTAGCTGCATGTGAGCGACTCACGGTGTATTTTTGATGCTAAAAGGCCTCCCAGAATAGTGGGATACAATCTTGTGCAGTTAACCCAAAAGAAGTGTGTGATACATCCTTATTAAGGAATTGAAATACTACTAGGAATTATTATCAGGAGGATTGTTAAGGCTATGATTAGTGATTAAATTGTCTGCTGGAACTCATTAAAGAGACTGCATCCTTATTGGGCGGTTAGCTTTTCAATTAATGACCTCTGCTAATAGCAACCACCTTACCTAGGGTAACAATGTCAAAAGTAAGAATCCTCAACTGCACTTAAAAAATGTCCATAATATCCTACAATTCCAACCAAAATCTCCTGTAATACTCTATAAAAATGAGCTGGGATTTGCAACAAACAGAGCTCATTGTTCATGCCTTGTACAGCTACCTGTGGCCTTTTTATGGACTTCGGTGTGGCAATTAGCGACCCCTTTTTTAACCTGCTCTGCACTTGGGATTTGATATCTGCAAGAGCAGAATCAGCAACAATGCATCTTTCCAACATATCAAAGGAGAGAAGTCTCACTTAGACAGATGGTGTCTCAAGCAGCATAAATCTGGATATTCAGGCTAATACATAATTAAAAACATTTACAGGTAGCAAGCTCCTGAAAACTTAACAAATCGGCAACTAGACTTGAGACAGCAATGGATCTGAGAAGAGATCGGGTTCAATCATGGTCTCAGATGCTGGCTGTGTGGAGTTTGCATGTTCTCCTTGTGGCTGTGTGGGTTTCCACTGGGTGTGCCAGTTTCCTTCCAATTCCCACATATGTGGAAGGTGTGGACCCAGTGAGCTGAGCAGCTTACTTGCTGGCTATATCCTTCTGTGACTATGACTTCAAATTTGAGAATATCAAGTTAGACTTATTCTTCAAGGTAAATTAAAAGATTGGATGTATAATGGCAATCAGTGAGTGCACATGCAGCTACTGGAAAGGCAGGGAATGCAGTTGCCAACCAAAGCCCAGTTGCTAGGGTTCAAGTCACAACTAGTATATACTAACTCGTGGTTCGTATAAGTCTGCTTTTACCATCAAGAGGCATGAGAGTACAGTTTCACACACTTACAATACTCTCAACTCCAATCCCAGGAATATGAGAAGCATCATTGGTTGCAAATTGTAGAATGTTGTAGGAGATTTTAGTGGGAATTGTGGATATTATGACAGATTTAAATTCTACTGAGTACCTGTGTGTTACCTATAAAGGGAGCTAAATTAGATTGTCTGTAAATATAGCTCTTAAAGAATACTGGTAAACAATCCAGTTATCGTATTGAAACTAACAAGTCCCAGGACGTAAAAGCAATGCACTCATCTGTTGTATGAGGTAGCGTAGGTATAATTCCATCAGGAAATCAATTTTAAGAAAAGAGAAGACTTTTGTTGAAAGTTCAGCTTTTTCTAGTGTGGTATTGGTTTCGAAGGTTGTCGTAGCCGGGGGTGGTAGTGGGGATAAGCTCCCACTACCTATAAAGTGCTCCAAATGGCGTACATCTCTAACAGCCTCTAACAACCAAGTCCAACTTTTGGCCTTCACGTGTAGCTTAGCAACTAGGCCCAGCAGAACTGTTTCTATTGACAGGAAAGAGGGCAAAGGCAGACCACTGGCATCTCAAAACCAGTTACTTCGGGCAGGTGGGTCTCATCAGCGTTGGAGAGCAGACCGCTCAGGAGAAGGAAAGCTCTGATTTTAAACCTCCTCTGCCTTGCGGCCATACCCACCCATGGGAAAGGCTTCAGGAGCAAACCCCGAAGAAGAAATCTGGAGCCGGGGTCCAGAAGGCAGTTTGATGTTGTTTACATCTTCACCCTGGCATCCTCTGTGATGACACTGGTGCCAAGCTGTATCAGCGCTTGCCCTTCCCTTTTACTACATCAGTGACGCAGAGAAGGGGAATCCGCTGCTGCATGGGCAACAGCTGGTTCTTCAAATCTTTCCACCCAGGCTTGTATCCTGGAGAGGACACAGTCCACCAGAGGCACCAACCCATGATCCCCTGGGAGATGACAACTGCCTACCAGTGTAGTATAATTTTCATCCTGTACTCAATCACAAAATAAAAATGTTTTAATTATTCATCTCATTGTTTTTGCTGGAATGTCCAGACCCTTTTTTTTTCAATAAACTGAAAGGTTGATCTTTCTTCCCTACTACCAGTGCAAAACCCTTCATTTTGAATCCTTCATTCAAAGGCATTTTAAATGGCCTGTGATCAGGAAAACTGTTCATTGAAGGTTAGTTCAATGCAGATGACAGCTGTCGTTTCCCTCCATGGATTCCAGCAGGTTCAGGATTCCACAGATACAGGCAGAAGTGATAGAACGAAACTTCCCAGTGATTCCACAACAAGGCTCTGATATTGGACTTCTCATTGAGTTGTGTGGTAAAGTCCAACATTGCAGTATTACTCAGGGGAATCCATTTGGACCCGCTGTTTGTGGTTAGTGGTGGGGCAGTTACAAGTGTTAATATTTTAAGTAAGATTTTTTTAACTGTTCATTTGAATGTTTTAATTTCAAACTTCTGTAAATACACTTACTAATTTTAAATAGTTTTGACAAGTTTGCAATGTCAGAAGCACTCAATAATTTTTGACACTCAACAGCCAGTTAACTTGGCACTCAAGATCTAGTTAGTTGAGGATTTTTTTCCCCAACATTTCCATGGGCACGGCCTGTTAAACTATTGTGAATCCCATCCTCAACAGGTAAAAAGATAAGACATTACCAAGCACTACATTGCTGTCTTAGAGAAATCTTCATCCAATGTTTTCAATAGTAGATGCTTAAAAGAAAACTGAGTGGGAATTTAGCACAGATAACTTAGCAGTGAGCACAGGTACCTTGCTATTGACTGCAAATTCCAAACTGTTAAACGTTCTTCTGCGATAATCATCCACACTGACTCCCTGTTCCAAGAGGCTTAATTCCCACTTTTACTAAAAGTAATACTCTTCACTATGTTGATTTTCTTTTTCATGAAAACTCATCAACATAGAAATTACACTTCTTCATTCCCATTCTCAGAGTAGCAGCATAGAGCATTTGAACCGATGTTCATTTGCAGATAAGGAGAAACAGCAGCAAAGCTGTCAGTTGGAAAGGATTTTTTTTGGTCATAAATAGAACATGCAGCCTGGTGCCACAACGGGCTTTGATCAGATCAGAGTCTTAAGCAATACAGTTCACTATCACAGAGCTGTGTTCAACTCAAGAGATTACCTACATAGTTCCAAAACCCAATTTCAATATCAAAGAAAAGACAGACATTTGCACAAGACAAGCTTCATATTGAAGAACTTGGGCATGCGTGATGAGGACTTATTACTACAATTTGTACTTGTATACAAAACAAGTTCTGTCATTATTTCTAAGGAAAGATCATGTTTGGCTAAGTATCAATTTTATGCAGTCTAAATATTCATGGCGCACAGTTTGTATATTTTCCAAGTGCAATCCTCCAAGTGCATTCATGTCTCCAGAGAATTGTTGTTTGCTGCAGTATCCTAAAAACACAGCTGATTTATTTTCTCATTACTTATTCATTTTATTTGTTCTTTTTCAGTTATTCCATCAGTATCCTGACAGAAGAGAGGCAAAATGTCAGAGTTTCTTTCCCCTAGCTCTAGAGCTAACCTTATGCACAGCTTCACAAAACAGTAGATGTATTTCTGTAAATAAGAGCAGAATTGAACGGACTGGTATACTTTGGTTGCACAAATACGGCAAAGACTGTTTCCAGTGCCGAAATCAATGACTTTTTTATATCACTGCAAATTAATATCTGAAGCAGAAAACCAGCCTTTAAATTCCAGTAAGTATTTTACTATCTTTATCACAATTTCCAAATTTAAAATATTCAGTTTTATTAAAAAGAAGTGTAAAATTGCATTACTTATCTTTCACCTACTTTTTAAATCTGTCACGTGATAATTGTCTGGACATCATAGTAAAATCACTCAGTCATCGGCAATATAAGGACCCAATTAAAGGAAAGTTACTTACCATTACGCCCAAATTTCATAATTCTTAAAAATGTCATCAAGCTAATTAACCAATGTTAACTAATCACTTGTATAATCTGTAAGTGGTTAATAAACACCTCAAACTAACCACTAAATTGCAGGACTGACTTAAATAAACTGCTACTCAAAAAAAAAGAGAACATCAATTTTAGGTTGTTAAGGGAGGGAAATTGTATTGTGAAGGAAAACATCAATTGGGATCTTGAGATAATACACATCTCTTTGGCCGGGTGCATGATGCACACAGAATGATGATCACTTCACCATCAAGATCGTAGTGTTCGGCCAACATTAATTATCCTGCTTATTTATTTTGTTAGTGTTAGTGCATATCAAAAGAATCCAGTCTTTGACACTGATACCAATGACCACCTAACTAATTCTAACTGAAACCATGTCTGTGCCTTTAAAGGGGAGATGCACTTCTCCTGTAACTATTGATTGAAATCATTACAAATACTCAGGTACTAGGCAAAAATGAGTGGGGGCAGATATTGTAACTTCTCTGCAATTGTTCTGAAAGCCCAGCTGGTCAGGTCAAGGAGAAGGAGAAAGACCCTTCTGTCAAGACAAGGAAGAGGAGAAAGGCCCTCATGTCAAGCCCAGGAGGAGAGAGACCCTCGTGTCAAGCCAAGGAGGTAGAAAAGGGCCCTCTAATCAAGCCAAGGAAGACAGGGTCCCTCATGTCAAGCCAAGGAGGAGGAGAGAGGCTCTCGTGTGAAGCCAAGGAGGAGAAGAGAGGCTTTCTTGTCAAGCCAAGGAAGTAGAAAAGGGCCCTCTAATCAGGCCAGAGAGGTGAAGAGAGGCCTTCCTGTCAAACCAAGGAAGTGGAGCAAGGCCCTTTTGTCAAGCTAGGGGGGGAGGAGAAAGGTCCTCTTTTCACTGGGAGCCAGGAAGCCTTCCAGTTCTACAGAGAAGTGGAACTTGGCACAGCTTGCCCTCAAAGTCACTAACAGGCAGGACGCTTCAAGCATACAAATGTTATTCCTCAGTAAGGTTAAGAATTTTCATCCAGCAACCATGTCAGTCACCTCATTATTGTTCTAAAATGACAACACATATCATTCTTCTGTGTCTAAAACAGTTAATATGCAGGAGTAATGCTCATTGTAGTCCAAGATATGTGAAGTCAAAGGGCACAGCAAGTAATAAGGAAACCTTGCTGTAATTGTATAGAGCTTTGATGAGATCATGCTTATACTCTGTGAGAAATTTGATCACAACATCTAAAGGAAAATATACTTTCCTTGGAAGTGATGCAGTGTAGATACACAAGGTTGATAACTGTGATGGGTGCTGGGGTTGTGATATTGTTATACAAGGAGATATCTCACAGCACTAAAATGGAAGGTTTCAAAAATAAATTTATTGCCTATGTATGTATTTGTTACCATATACTATGGTCTAAGTGAATTTAAGATTCATTTTCTTGCAGGCATGTTGTCAGTTTTATTTTAATCTTTAATATATCATTCATATTAATTGTTCTCTACTGATAGTTTTTCATCAGGACTATAAAAACATAGGCACTAAAAATCTATAAAAAAACTAGAGAAGAAGAGGTGCTGGAGAAATAAATGGGTCAGGCAGTATCTATGGAGGAAAATGGGTAGTCAATCTTTCAGGTCGAGACTTCACCTGGACTGAAAAAGTAAAGGGGAGATAACCAGTATAAAGACAAGAGGAGAAGGGCTGAACTAAGAGCTGGTAAGTTTTATACAGCTGCAGCAGGACTGCCTGATTCTTATATTCAATGGAATCAGAATCAGGTTTAATATCACCAGCATATGTTGTGAAATTTATTGGCTTTGCAACAGCAGTACAATGCAATACATAATAATTGAAAAAAATGTGAATTACAGTGAATATATATATATACGTGTTCATGGGTTCAATGTCCCAGATGATGACAGCAAATATGTTGTATTCTTCTTTTGCTCACTATATATTTGTGTTGACAGTTTCTGGGAGCTATGGACTTCCCAAGGATCCGTTTACACAAAAATGCTCCAAAGGATCATATGATTTACTGTATACCTCTCTTTTCAATTTGATTCCCAAAGCACAACACGTCACATTTGTCTGGATTAAGCTCCATTCGCCATTTTGATGCCCATATTTCCACTTGATGTATATCCCACTAAATCTTTCGACAACCTGCCTCACTTTTACCAACTCTGACAATTACATGTCATCCAAAAAACTTACTAATCATCCCATCTACATTTTAGTCAAAATATCATAATATGTATCACATAATCAACAGAGACCCTGTTAATGCGTATTCTGGATTTAGAGTCTATAGTAAATATTCAGCAACTGATCTTCAGACTTAAATGTGGATTGTAAATTAAATTTAAAGTGCAGACCTGGACAATAATTTCTTGGAGCTGTGGACACCAGCTGATTGAAAAGCAGGCAATGCTGATTAACATTCATTTTGGGCGCCTGAAGTATGGGTGCGAAGAACGGGGTATGAAAATTATTATGTATTTCAAAGGAAGCATTGTAGAGACATTGTAATGATAGAATTGTTCTGCTGTTACCTTTGCTCTTTAGCATATAAAATGTCATGTAATATTTGGTCAAACAGGCCTCTTCCTTCAAGAGTGCCTTATTTTGTTGAATGAAGCACTTCTGTATCCAATAGCTTCAGTGTCTCTCTGGTGACTTTGTTCTTAGGACTTGCTTAAGCAGATCTGCAGGCTGATCCTGATGGACCACCACTAGTCACAGAACTCCAGTAACACTGCTCCACCACTTCTATGTCTAAGAGAGTGCTGAAGAGAACACTCAGAAAACGAACATAGCCTTGTATTTTCACATTGTATGGATTTTTTTTGAAAGCATGGAAGACCATAAACATGGTTCAAGTGTATGCAATGGTTATGTTGCACAGCTTCACTCTCAGCACCAACTCTTGGAATAAGGTCTTCTTTGAGAATATTGAAAATAATATACAGAAATTAATGTGCTCAAAGCGAAGTAAATTTCAGAAAAAAAAAGTCTTATGGATGAAAATAATTAATCAAATTAAGCACTTTCTACAAAACTGATATTGTTTTCATCAATGAATTGTATGATTTTGTTTTAGATTTACTGACAAGAAAGAATCTTGGAATTTACTCCTGATAGGTCTTGTTTAAGCAGAACTATCATGGGTCTTGTATCCAGGGTGAGATTCCACAAACTGCCACTTAACCAGAGGCAGGAGTGCAAAGCTTCTTAATAACTTCTCTAGGGAGTTCTTTGCAGACAGACTTCAGTATAAGTATTCATCCATCAGAACTAGGCTGCTTTTGGTGTCAGTGTGAGCAAGCACAGCACCACTCACAAGCTTCCATTCATCATATTAGGATATTAATCAATTGCATGGGTCCTGATGTTTCATAAGAACAGTAAGTAATTTTCAAGTGCTGAAGGGAACTGCATATTTATTTTACCTGCAGCCCTCCCTTCACCAACCCACCAAATAATTGTTTTGACTGTTGTTACATTAACCATACCCTGATGCCTCTGGCAAAAGCCTCAATTTAAGGAGCTCTGTGATGATATGGAGCGCAAACAGCAGAGGAGCCAGAGGCACAGTTCCATGGGTAACAAAAATAAAAAGTTACCCAGACAATCGTACTTTACATTTTCCAGCATCCAGCCTCTCCCAGTATAAGCAAGATTTGTTTCAACCATTACTGACAGTATTAAGACCTGTCCAATATTAAGATCTGTCCAATATTAAGATAGTGGCCTGAAAGAGGATCCAATTATATCTTTTAAAGAAAAATATGAAAATGGAGGTAAGAAATTCCAACTGTTCATCAGCCTTTGTCTTGTCCAGAGAGGATGCAACCAACACAAACAATGAAGACATAGCCTACTCCTTTCAACCCCACCGTCAAATATCCTGACATTCTCTGCAGCTAGGAACTCTTCTTTATAATGTAAAGAAAAGAGCAAGCGTTATAATGCAGAGTTACCTATAAGAATCAAGCGTGATATTAGATATTACCAGCATACTTTGTTGTACCAGAAACTAATGATAGTTGAAGTTACAACTTTCAATAATGGAAGTTCTGTTGATCTTTCTCCCTCTGACAATTGCTCATCCAAGCAACAGCACACCTACAGGCACTCAAGTAATTTTTGTTCACTTAGAATACAAGTTATGAAAATTTATTTTCCAGCTTTCAAGGATAATTAACCAGAACTTATTATTTGATGTTATACATGATCCTTGTCTATTCTATACAAGGTAAAATGACATTGGATGACGTTACATCCTGGACCTAGTGTCACATGATGCATGTACAGCGTTTTATCTTACGTTTTTACACTTATTGTGTTTTCTTGTGTTCTTTATGCTTATTGTGCTTTTTTAGGTTGCACTGATCTGGTGTAACAGTCATATTGTTCTCCTTTATACCCGTGTACTGAAGAATCTCGAAGTGTCTGGCAAATGCTTAAGAAACTTTTGTCCTTTTAAGTAACAAGTTCAGAAAGTTTCTTTTTCCAACTCTCAAAGACAATTAATCAGAATTCATATTTGATTTTACACATGGCTCTTGTCTATTTTTTACAAGGTAAAATGTCATTGGCTGACAAGTACTTTATCTTCCACATATGCAACAGCTTTTCATAAATGAACCATTTATCACAGCACCAGAAGATACACATACAAACTCTCTCTAATTAAGGTGATTACATGCACTTTAAACTGACCATGTCTATTATACCTGACCTTTGCAAATGAGTCATGCCAATAACATTTGTTCTGCTGAAAGTTTTCTGTTTTAACATGCTGAGAATATCTGATTATAAGAACAAACATAGTTGTTGCTGTTCTGATGGCTAAAGGCTTGGAACTCATGTTTGTATATGCTCCATGGATAACACTGAGAGATTAATAATTTCTGGCATTGCTCCATTACCATGGGTACATCACTCCACGTCATCTTCTATATGTATAAAATAGCAACTCAGTACGCTTCACACCCACTAAAGAAGAAAGTTGTCAAAGTAAATTTATTATCAATATAACTGTATATGTCACCATATACAACCTTGAGATTCTTTTTCTTGCAGGCTTTTACAGAAACATAAAGAAATACAATAGAACGTATGGAAAACTATGCATAAATAAAGACTGACATAACTACATGCATAAGTGAACAACCAACATATAAAAGCAGGTAAATAAATCAATAATACTGACAGCATGAGCTGCAGAGTCCTTGAAAGTTGTGTATTTAGCCTCACGGCTTTTGAAAATCAAAGTGTTGTAATCAAAAGTTATCAGCATCTCCAGTGCAAGTGTTCAGTGCTTGAGAGTCAATCCTCCAATGAACAAATTACATTTCACTACATTCTCAGAGGGGCAAATCTTTCATTTTTAACTTGTGAAGGAGACTGTTGTTCAAAGCCCAGCGCTGTTCTAAGATAATTAAGTGCAGTTCATTGCCTTCCACACAAGCTGTATGAGGTCTTCAACTATATGCTTGCCTGAGTCATCGCCGACCATGTGGCTTTCATACTTCTCATCACTGGCATGTGTCAGGTCTCTGCATGGTTCCAGAAAGGCTTTTTGGGACTCAAACTAATCTAGCAGTATGTCTGGAATATTACGGACAAGCTACTACACGATATATTGAATTGGGCATAGAGGGGACTATGTACCATAATCTCCATAAGTTCCTGCACACAGCTGAAACACAGAGATCTGCAGATTTTACTTCATGAAAATCAAATATATGCTCCCCCAAGGCAATGTTTAAAATGTAATCAGCCACATCATTGTAGATTCTGTGTGATGGTTCTAAAGTCCAAAATGTTTGGGGAAACAAAGCTAATTATGTGATTTGGTGGCAGTGACTGAATGTTGGGCTCAAACAGTAATTAGCCGTCATGTTCAGAGACTTACTCAGTTTCCAATGAATCCCAATATAAGCTTGAGGAATGGTAATTTGTCTTCAGTTCAGGCACATTATAGCCTCGAAGACTTAAAGCAAACTAAGACATGTTTGATTTCTAACTTCTGTTTCTGATGGCAGGTCAACAGCCTAAAATTCTGTCACTTTTTTTTCTCTCTCCACAGAAACTGCCTGAACTGCTGAGTATTTCCAACATTTTCTTTTATATTGTTTTACGCATTTTCTTTTATTTATCTTATATATTAAGGAAAGCCAGCGCACATGCTCCTGTTTACATCAGTAATGCTGGATTGTGAACGTAAAAATTCCTAGGAGTCAGCATCACCAACAGCTTGTCCTGGTCCAACCATGTAACCAAGAAAGCTCAATAATCCCTCTACTTCCTCAGGGAGCTAAAGAAATTCAGCATGTCCTCTTTGATCCTCAACTTTTTTTTTATAGATGCAGCACAGAATGCATCCCATCCCGATGCTTCATGCCTTCGTATGGCAACTGTTCTGCCCGTCATTGCAAGAAACTGCAGAAAGTTGTGGCCATAGCTCAGCACATCTCAAAAACCAGCTACCCCTCTGTGCACTCTGTCTGTCTGTATTTCTTGCTGATCCCAGTAGAGTAGCTAACATAATCAAAGATCCACCCACCCCAAATATTCTCTTTTCTCTGCCCTCCCAAAAGCATGAAATCAATAACCACCAAGCTCAAGGACAGATTCTGCCTTGATGTTATATGACTATTGAACTATCCCCTTGTACAATAATAACATGGACCCTTAACCTCGCAATCTACCTTATCAGGGCCTTGCACTTTATTGTCTACCTGTGTTGCGTCTTCTCTGTATCTGTAACAGTACATTTTGTATTCTGTATTTCCCTCATTCTACCTCAATTTTACTGATGTGACGAATGATCTGTATACAAAGCAGAGTTTTTCACTATAGCTCAGTACATCTGACAACAATAAACCAACTTACATTCTCATTCACCAATTATTTCAAATATTTTTCCAATGACTAAAGTACTACTGCCTCACAACACACATTAAGAAATAAATTAGCCTCTTTTGTAATACTGGTATTTCAAATTATGGTATTGCTTTGCACTGTTGTAACTATATGTTATAATTATGTGGTTTTTGTCAGTTTTAGTCTTGGTCTGTCTTGTGTTTCTGTCATATCATACCGGAGGAACATTGTATCATTTTTAATGCATGCATTTCTAGATGACAATAAACGAGGACTGAGAGTCCTCATAATCTAATCTAAAAAAAACAGTATTTGAAATTGCCAAATATGCCACCTTATTACAGTATGTCCTCTCATGTGATGTCAATTTGGGGTGCCATTTGAGTTTCGAATGATAAATGGTGCAAATATTGTCTGTACAGATACGCTCAGAAAAAAACTTACCAAAGCACAGGAATTTTCATGGGTTTTAAACACAAATGTAGTGACACGTTTGTATTCAGATATTAAGAACGAGAAAGAAAGACAGATATCGGAAATCTGAAATGCATAAAAGCTGAAAATACTGGGAGTACTCAGCAGACAGCATCCATAGAGAAGGAAGAACAGTTAACACCTCAGGTCAGTGGCCCATCATCTGAATCAAAAGCAAGTTCAGACAAAGAGTCATCCACCGGAAATGCTACCTCTATCTCTCTCTCCACAGGTACTACCTGACATGTTGAGTATTCCCAATCTTTATTTTGTTTTTTTATTTACCCTTATGAAAAAACTAAGGCAATGTTAGGATCTGTTTGAAAATATGACAATGCTTCTATTAGACAAAAACTGTGGAAATTGTCTAAACAATTGATTTCCTGTATTATATTCTTGTAGCCTGCAGAATTCACTCAAATTAAATTTTAGTTCTGGTGCCACCGTGTATTTTACAAGGAAATGTTGCAGTTAAATTTTAATCAAAGACTGCTTTATTTCATGATATTTAGTCAAGTGGAGTAATTACAACATTTCAGATGGCTGTGTAAATTCAAGTGCATTAATATTTGATGACAAATAAGATTAATTTGTAAACAACATTCATTTAACATTTGCAATTCAAAGTGCAAAATAACATGTTTGTTAAATTGTGAGGTGATAACACCCCATTTGCTTTCTAAAGGAGCTTTAATGCTGTAAGGAGAACCATTCTGTCGTGCACTATGCACTGTACACATCTTTTGTTTCCTTTATATCTCATTGAATTCAACTTGCTAATAACGATCAGGAAAGAGATTTCTGTTTAGATCAACTAAACACACTGAGTACAATGCTATCACACCACGTTGTATAACTCTCCACCAACATTACATTTCTTTCTATAGAACTCAATGCAGACTTACGTTTGTTTTATTGTGATTCAAGAAATCCTCACAAATCCCTCTGCAGAACACTTAATTTATTTTCCCACGGTTCTGCTAAAAAACTGAAGAGTTTAGAGAATGAAGCCATTACATAAACTTGCCCTGACCTATTTTTCTTTATTGTTCAAGTTATGTTCTTGACACACTGCTTTACTCCATTGAACTCTTGCATGAACTGAAGTTCTGACACGTTTCACTGCCAGCAAGCACACTTCCATCGTTATGTGGCATTAGTGTCAAAGTCAGATCCATATCTTCCTTGCCTACCCTTCTGCCTGCAAGAATTTGCTTCCTGTTGAGCCTTTAGAGGGTGTAGAGAGTGACAATAGGGATATTCCATAATGTACGCCATTTTCTGCCTCAAATTGACATGATTCCATTAATTATAAACCAAAAGCTATAATAAAAATATATTTATACAGATATTCGTAAAGATATTTTTATCACTGATATCTGTCACCCACTATATCCTTTAATGCATCATTGATTTTATTTTCTTAGATATACAGCACAGTAACATGCTCTTCCAGCCCAATGGGCCTGAATTACACAAATATGACCAATCAACTTACGACCCACTATGACATTGAGATATGGGAGGAAACCAGAGCACCAGGAGGAAACCCATGTAGTTGCAGGGAGAATGTAAAACTCCTTACAGACAGTGGTGGAACTGAACCAAGATTGCTTGCACATCCAACAATAAAATTTAATTCAATCATCATTACATTCAATGATCTATGTTTATTTGTCACTTCTGTCCATTTGCTATGCAAATACACCAGCAGACACTCCATTGTGATACTGCGCTTGGGGGAGGAAAGGAACAGTTGTCTAGTGTGAGGAAAATAGAGAACAATTGTCACAAGTTAGAGCAGTGATAATAAAAGGCAGTGGACGCATTAGGTAAGTCAGAGATTTCACGAAGCCATGTTAAAAATGTGGAGATGCTCCTCAAGATTAACAATATCCTGCAGGTCCTGAGAGGACATAAAATAGAAAAAAAATGACAATGCTTAAGTGGTAGGGCAGAAGCTAAAAGATACTCTTGAGTCTACCTGGCAAAAACAACTGATGAGAGAGAACTATGTAGACAAACTGAAAACTACTGAAAGGATGTTTCAATCCAACACCATCTGAAACATGGAGTCAATGGAGACTGCAAGTGCTGGGATCAGAAATAAACAACAAGCTCAGCAGATCAGACAACATCACCTCAGGCTGAGGCTATATGAAGGGTTTCAAACATGAAACATTGACTCCCCATTTTCTTCCACAAGTACAGCCTGACCTGCTCATTTCCTCCAGCAGTTTACTTTCTGCACCATCAGAAATGGTTGAGAAATCAGGCAAAGTGGTTTAATATAAGGAAACAAGAAGACAGGATGGGCATCATTATGGACTTGTCATTCAGGAAAGTGAGGCAGATCATGATTCTGAGATGTGGCAAAGAACGTCCCCACTGAGTCAAAATTGGAGGCCTGCTCTTCTTGATCAGAACTAAGTCACATGAACAATGTATGTGGGTTTGGACAGAAGCCAGCAGGGCATGTACACTCAAAGTTTGAAGGCCAGTACCTCATGGAAGGTGGCCACATGGAAGAAGCCATCTGGCTTTAGAATATCCAAACAATATGGCCATACATTACAGCACTAGGAACATTGACAAAGTGGTGGCCATCAAAAAATGGGAAGGGCACAAGGAGATGTTTGTCTCCATTTATCTCAGCAGTAAGACACGTCTATGGAAAGAATTCACTGGTGTATCTTAGATATGGTGGACTGAGATGAAAATGTGAATACTCAATAGTATCTCGAGCATATCTGAAGAGAACAATAACAGAAGGATATTTAGGGCTATCATGCCAATTAAAGGAATGAGTGCACATATGTGAATAGGACAGATGGGACGGAACATGTATTTGAAAAATTTCACCTCCTACTAGGAAGATCTGAGGCAGGGTTACACGTCAACTCAGAAGGGATCCTCCAAATCTTTTATGAGATGAATCTCTGAGTGTACCTACAATGCTCATTGAATGTGTGCTTACAATTACACATGTAGAATGATTTTCATTGCTTGAGCCATGTTTTTGAAAGGATCACAATCTTGGGAAAAGAAGGAACCCAGAAGCTGATAACATGGAATTCCCAGATGTAAACCAAATGTCAGGTGGTTTTGAAAGACACCATGAAGTCCAAAGCAGTAAAGGGTTTTGGGTGGAAGTGTAAACAGAATAGCTTAAGAAATCATCAATGGCCACAATAGCTCTAACTGAGAAAAAGAAAGCAGGGACTACTCTGAGAGTACGTGAGAACATGTTATAGGAGGATCACACCCTGTGATGAACATCTCAATACACAGATCAACGAGGCAATACACAGATCAACGAGACAGACTAGACAATACACAGATCAACGAGACAGGCTAGACAATACACAGATCAACGAGACAGACTAGACAATACACAGATCAACGAGACAGGCTAGACAATACACAGATCAACGAGACAAACTAGACAATACACAGATCAATGAGACAAATTAGACAATACACAGATCAATGAGACAAACTAGACAATACACAGATCAACGAGACAAATTAGACAATACACAGATCAACAAGACAGACTAGACAATACACAGATCAATGAGACAAACTAGACAATATACAGATCAACGGGACAAATTAGACAATATACAGATCAATAAGACAGGCTAGACAATACACAGATCAGCGAGACAATACACAGATCAACGAGACAAACTAGACAATACACAGATCAACGAGACAAACTAGACAATACACAGATCAACGAGACAATACACAGATCAACGAGACAGACTAGACAATACACAGATCAATGAGACAAACTAGACAACACACAGATCAACGAGACAACCTATACAATACACAGATCAATGAGACAGGCTAGACAATACACAGATCAACGAGACAATACACAGATCAACGAGACAGACTAGACAATACACAGATCAATGAGACAAATTAGACAATACACAGATCAACGAGACAGACTAGACAATACACAGATCAATGAGACAAATTAGACAATACACAGATCAACGAGACAGACTAGACAATACACAGATCAATGAGACAAACTAGACAATATACAGATCAACGAGACAAATTAGACAATATACAGATCAATAAGACAGGCTAGACAATACACAGATCAACGAGACAAACTAGACAATACACAGATCAATGAGACAAACTAGACAATATACAGATCAACTAGATAATACAGATCAACGAGACAAACTAGACAATGCACAGATCAATGAGACAAAGTAGACAATACACAGATCAACTAGACAAACTAGATAATACACAGATCAACGAGACAACCTAGACAATACACAGATCAATGAGACAAACTAGACAATGCACTGATCAACAAGACAAACCAGACAATACACAGATCAATGAGACAAGTTAGACAATACACAGATCAATAAGATAATCTAGACAATACACAGATCAACGAGACAAGCTAGACAATACACAGATCAACGAAACAAACTAGACAATATACAGATCAACTAGATAATACACAGATCAACTAGACAAACTAGACAATGCACAGATCAATGAGACAAAGTAGACAATGCACAGATCAATGAGACAAAGTAGACAATGCACAGATCAACAAGGCAAACTCGTCATTCTGGTTTCCCGCAGGGGAGCTGTATTTGAGAAAATTTATTCAAATTCTATCTGAGGAAGGAAAAGGGTCTGAGAATTTGCAAAGTAACATCTCAGCAAATCAAAACTACATTTCAGAAACTACAGATGATAAGGCAGATGGGTGAACATTTTTGAGGAGGAGAAGATTTCACTCCATATGGAAACTTAATTGAGTCCCGAGGTGAAGTTAAGATGGAATAAAGCTGATCTAGGAAAATGCTGGAATGGTCATTGACTGAACCGGAAGAGAAACAAAACATCAAAGCAGGAAGTTAAGATATGCTTATACTGAAGAGGGCAGAGTAAAGTTAAAAATGGTTAAGATTTGCTAAGGACGTGGCCTGGAAGACTAGTGCGCCTTCAGGGTGCTGGATTTTCATGGCTCTGGAGATGGGCTGACTGAAGCATCATGGGAGAACATGGAACACTGGGAGCTGCTGGCCATGTGCCCACAGTCCTGAGCCTTTCCAGGGTGATTGTCTGGATGCAGGGCTTGGAAAAAGCAATGTAACAGACTTTATCATAAACTAAGGTGTTGTTTGTTATGTCTCCTTTCTCTCTGTGAAATGGAAACACCTCTTTTTCTCTGATTAGGGAGAGAGAGAGCCTGTGGTATGTCGAATTACGGGGTGAATGAGTAGTCTTTGGGGTACTTCAAGTCTGTGTGTTAATCGATGCTTTGCTGCATGCTTGAGTGCTTGGTGGAGGGCAATGATGCTTTTTTGCTGGTGGGGGGAATGTTACTTTGCTGCTGCTTGTACATGGGAGGAGAGAGCTGGGATGCTTTGGTGTTCTAACATTTAACTGTCATTCACTCTTTGGGGCACTCCTCTGTTGTCATGGATGTTTGCAAAAAAAGAAGAATTTCTGGATGCATATTGTATACATTTCTCTGACATTAAATGTACCTTGAACTAAATTTGAACTTATCTTGAGGTCACATTACTTACAACTGCTGAAAGATATATTGAGCTACTTTCAATATCTTACTTGGAAAGGCAAAGTACAAAAGTTTACGACTTGCACAGTTTACTGCTGGGTGATTATTCTTAGACCTGTGTTATCTGGTTTTCTCTGCATCCAAGACGTAAGGCCTCTCTCAGTCCTGGGTTCTTTGCTTTTCCAGAGTTCAATATGGAGTTAAGTTGTATTTCCAGGACACATATTCCTTCTGTTGGTTTGTTTTCTCCCAGTGAGATAACACCACATCAATTGTCTCTTCCATGTCTGAGCCATTCCTGTCCCATTGAAAATGGACTAATGATTGCCACAATGTCATCCCCATTCTCCACCTCACCAATTGAGTAGGCCCCTAGAAAATGGTATTGAGTCAATAGTTGATGTGGAATTGATTGCCCCTGACAATTCATTCCTACATTCACTCTCTATCATATTTTAGGTCACTGATTATCTCATTACCATAATAATGGCCAACTCTTCAGATGTAATTGAAATTCTGGATGCCTTTGGGGATGGCTAATGGACCCATTATTTCTTCAGGCACTGTTTACTAGACCTCTGAGACCCTAGGACTTTACAAAGGAAGATAATTTCCAAATTTATGGCTGATGCTTAGTGAGGCTAGGAGAATGTTACAGATGGGTAATGTGTCTTATCTCACACCAGCCTGGTTCCAACCTTGCACTTATGTTTATTTTAAAGAGTCTTAATTACCGCTGATGGCTTCTCAAAACAATTCATGACTCAGATTTCTGTAATTAATCAATTCTAGAGATTCATTCCTTCCATTAAGTCATTATCAATGTCCTTGCTTATAACTTCCTCACATTTTCAGAGAATTTCACAACCCATTAACCACCACTTTGAGGAGTCACTTCCACATGTTGGCTAAAGCTGAATACAGTGTTCATTCTTCTATTCTGTAATGGTAGTTTTAACCCTCTGACAGCATACAGTTTCCCAGAAGTGGGGAGAAGCAGAAAAATAAATGGAACTATTAAAGCAGAAGGTTGTCACTCATTGAACTGAGGACTATGCACAACAGAAGGTGGAAGAAAGATAATTACTTTGTATTATTTGTTAAGGATCTGCCGTACAAGATGATGCTGGCTGAGCAATTGCTATCATACATACATGAAGGGTAACCTGAATGCTGGGAATTGTGGTCCATGTTCTCTTTAAGCCTACTTGCTCTGTCCATTTCCTTTGTCATCAATCTCCTTCACACCTGGGCTTTCAGAGTGTGGACTCATTTTCAGTCTTGATGCACCATGAAGCTCCCATTCCTGAAGTCTTGGTTGATTTCCTTGCCCACAACTTGCAGACACCTTTATATTTTCAGTACTTTTTTTCCAAAAGATGCCATGCATACCCATATTTATCTACTGTTTTGTCAGAATTTGCCATCTCATTATCAGCACACTTGCAACTTACCATGTTTGTATTGTTCACCGAATATACTGTCCACAGCAGTGATCAACCTGTCACCTTGTATATCTTGGCCCTATTCTATTGCTGCTCCTGCAGCACCTAGTGCTCAAATATGATAAGCACGAGATCCTAAAGTCCCAAGCCAACTCACCACAATAAGTGAATTACATTTTTACCTCATTAATGCACTCGTAATAAGTTTACAGGCTAACAAACAGTATCATAGCAGGGTTTATAATGTAGAAATACCAGTTACCCGAAATTGTACAAGAGAGATTTGAGCTATAGAAGGAGGTTGCATGTTTCGGTGGTACCTAGGCCTGGCCTATGAAGATAGACAAGATATCCTGTTAGATGAAAAAAGAGAAAGGATATTTTCCTTATGTGAACCTCCACTGAGTCAAAGAAATAAGAAGGGAATTTGAAAGTGTCCTTATGCAGCAATGAAACAACTCCTCCTTAGCACGTCAGCAGTATGTGCTCTTTACAAGGTGGTGAAATCTCATGACCTCTGGCAGGAGATCAAATTCCAGAAAGCCACTGGCACTCTGTGTGTTGTAGGGCTGAATATTGAGTGCTTTAGTTGAAGCAGAGGCCAAGATACATGTTGCAAAAAAGGAAAGCCCCACAGCAAAGATTCAAAAGGAATAGAAAAGGAAGAAACCGTTTCAGTGTTCAGGACAGTGTGAAATCAATAGGCAACCCATGTAGCAGCTCTTACCAATGAGTTCATTGTGTGTTCCCTGCACCAAAATTGTCTGTATGAGTGCACCTTTTGGAGGTAATACTCTGAGGCATTAGAATTTCTGTTAAAACTCAGGTGGACTGTTTTGTGTGTGCAAATGACAACAGAGAATGGTGATCAATATCAGGCAATGCTATAATCTATTCAAAGTTACGAAGATAATTTTGTTAATGGAATGATTTTATGGAAGGATTACAGACAGTATGTACAAGAGGCTAATGAAGAGGTGAATTCCTGAAATATTAATTGCAGCTTGCACAAGGGACCAAAAGATTGATTACATTCAAAATTTAAATTGGATTTATATATGTATATTAACCTATAACATTATATAAATAGCTTAAATGTTGGATGAATTCGTTTACTTGGATTTTCTTTAAAAAGAGAAGTAGTGTGATATATGTTTAAGGTATGTTTAAGAATTAGCTTATGTCACATTATATGATTCTTGAAAGGTTGTCATACCAGAATCTAAACTTTTGTCTGAGTTGCTGCCTTGAGGAAAGAAGGTTCTGTTTATAGTTTTTCCTCTGTCTCTTTCTTTAATCAAGCAACAAGATAGACAAATCCACAAACACTGCAACAGTTAGTTACTACATTCTTTGCAGAATATCACGGCTAACTCAATACATCATTATTTCAATTCAAGGGAAAACATTGAGCAATACTTGGATGGCCTGTTTCCATGCTGACTATTACGTTCATTAACTAACAGCCCTGTGACATGTATTATGCTTTTGAACTGCATCATACAGACAGCTGGCCTGCCATTTATGGACAGTGACATCTTGTTGTCTCTTGGGACTAACCAGACCATTAAGCCAGTTTCATGGATACACTCTGAGGAGGTTCAGTCTCTCTACCTATGTTGGTGCAGACTCGAGGCACCCATTATCTACTCTTCCTTTTTTATTGTGTTTTGACACCTCTTGATTTCCTCTAGAAGCTCACTATGATTTTTCAGGATGTCTGAAAGCTATACATTTTGTATATTAATGTCAACTACCCCATGATCCTGTTTTCAATTATTGTGTACGTCTTGGTGTATGGGGTGTCAGGGAAGGGTAGCACCTCTGGTCTGAAGACCTGTCGTACCTTCCGAGACAGCTCTTTCACTTTTGGTCCTCACCTGGCACTCAACTCTCAGTTGTGACTCCAAGTAAGCTGTTTGCATGCAAGAGGCTGGCCAAACCAGGTGAGGGTAGCCGTCGGGTTTTTTTCTGAACCTCAGTGACTTTGGGCTTGTCTACCCAAAGCATGTGAAGACTGGATCGGTGGACTGTGTGGAGGAAACCACCAGCTGGTTCAATGGGCAGGAAGATGTTTCCCAGCATGCATTGTGGAGCGCGAAGAGCAGGGCAAGACATGTAGATCGTTCTGGTCATCCACTGCATCCTGACCTATCTCTGGTCATCTTGACTGTCTTCTCGCTACTGGGTCCAGATAAACTAGGACGAGAGAGTGAGGTTGACGACCTGCGCTACTCTCCCTCACTTTAATCAAACTCACGCACAGGTCACGACATTGAATCGCAAAGCTGAAGCAAAAAGGAAATGACAACAGCTGAAAGAATGAGCAGCAGCCAACTCAACTACACAACCTTCACACGCTTGCACCACATGTGGGAGGTATTCTCTACCCTCCGGATTAGACTCATCAGTCACCTCCAGACATACAAATAACAAACACACCTACCCAAGGACGTCAGTGGTCCTGATTCACTCACAATGCGCGCGCGCGCGCACACACACACACACACACACACACACACACACACACACACACACATACACACACACATACACACACACCCTTAACTAATAGTTTCAACTTACTTTTGAAAGGCTCTATTGGATAAATCATTGTGTTTCTTGCATGTTATTAACTGTCTTGTTTAGAGCATGTAAAACTACATTTAAAAACGGCTTATTCTGGCTTCTGTCCCCTTCCTTTCCAATCTTGATGAAGGGTCATTGGACAAAACATCAACTGCTTATTCCCCTCCATAGATGCTGACTGACTTGTTGAATTCCTCCAGCATTTTGTTGCGTTGCTTAAAACTGTTTAACCTTCTATGATCTGTCTGATGTAGGAATTTCTTAGAAGGTAAGTATCATTAAGAGACATTTTGCACCAAGTGTTGGGAGAACATTTGAATTACACTATAAATTAAAGATTTAGCATATGTAATTTTGATTACAGTCCAGTTGTGCAGTGGTGAAGATTTTCTCTTCCCACTGTTCCAACAACATCCTGACTGCCAGTGAATTGTTGGACCCAGACGAGAGCACAGCTGAGGAAGGGAGGAGTCCTCTCCTCCCTGGCAAGCTCTGCCTGAACTCCAAGTTCTTCACATTGAGATGTGAGCTCCTTGGCGTTACACAGAGGTGGCTCAGGAACTGTGTCCCTACCCCTGAAACTTGGGGAGTGAAGAAATACAATCCTAGACAATTAAACACACAAAAACCAGATGATCATTCTGGTCAGGTTTGTGCCCTGAAATTCATGTCACCAGATAGTTTAGCATTACAACTTGGACATGACCTGAAATCCGTAATTTGTACTTGCACATACAGCCTTCCAAACTAGCGAGTTATTAGGCCCATCATTCCCTGTTGTCTCTCATAGCAGCCCCATTTCCCCAGGTGTAACCACTTTCTCTCAACTGCCCATCAACTCCACTAATTCCCCCACTGGAGATAGGTCAGTGGACATTTAATATACCAACCTTCACACTTTTTGGAGCATGAGAGGAGATCAAAGAAAGCCACACATCATTGTGTTGTCATTTTTTTACCAAAACATACAGCACCTTTAGATTTATGATGCACTAATGCTTCACACCCTTTTACAGGACAGCTATCTCCCACACCAACAAAGCCACAGAGGAAACCATACTGCACAGTTCTTCTCTCCAAAAGTTTATTTTCCTAAAGCTAAATTTCAGACTTGAAAAACTGGAATTTACAATTGCATTAACTTACTTATTAACATGTTATATTAAAGCAGCTTATTTAGTGCAAAGGGAATCAAGGGTTATGGAAAACAGATGAGATGCAGGATCAGCAATGATCTGAAGTTCTACAGCTTCCTCTTTCATGTTCTTAAAAACCTGTCACTTCAAAGGCTACTGTGAAAAGCAATATTCAACAAACTGGGAACATTTTGACTTGTGCTGAAAGTGTGCACTCACAGGAAGCTAGAAGACATAAATTGTTCCATTAATATCACAGTGATGGTACAAGCACTCTGAATTTTACACACGGTTCTCTCTTTAAACTCGAGCAAAGTGAAGAGGTACAGGGTGACACATCAGCGCACCCGGTCAAGTGAAATGTGAGAAGTCTGAGGAGGCAGAGTAATGCAAGAAGAGAACTTTGAGGGCACAGAGTTGGCAAGTAGCAGGGCAAGGCAAAGGAAGATTCCAGAGCGGAAATGCCAAACTGGCATGGACCCAGCAGAGGACAACTCTGGGAGATCGGTAAGGGAGACGGTAGCTGGAGCTTACGCAGAGATCAAAGGGTGGTGGCCTTCCAGGTGGTTCTCAACATGGGCCATATGGCACCCTGTGTCAGCATGTCAGATTTCATAGGGGCCACAAGCAAACCGAGGATCTGGAGGCCACAGGAGTCTTTGAATGGGCCATGATAAGCTCGCTGTTTTAATCAAATATTACTGAAATATATACAGTTAATTAAAAAATGAAGATATGTAATTTAATTGGAACCCTAAAGGAAATAAGACTGTAAGACCATCAGATACAGGATCAGAATTAGGCCATTTACGGCTCCACCATTTCGTCATTATTAATCCATTTTCCCTCAGCCCTAATCTTCTTCTTTCTCTTTGTATCACTTCGTGCCCTAACTAATCAAGAATTTATCAATTTCTGCCTTAAATATACTCAATCACTGGACCTCCACAGCTGCCTGTGGCAGCGAATTTCGCAGATTCACCACTGTCTAGCTAAAGAAATTCCTCCTCATCTCTGTTCTAAAAGGATGCCCCTCTATTCTGAGGCTATGTCCTCTGGTCTTAGACTCCCCCACCACAGGAAACATCCTCTCCACATCTACACTATCGAGGCCTTTCAATATTCGATAGGTTTTGATGAGGTCACCTCTCATTCTTCTGAATTCTAGTGAGTAGAGGCTCAGCACCATCAAATGCTCCTCATATGACAAACCTTTCAATCTAGGAGTTATTTCATGAAACTCCTTTGAACCCTTTCCAATCTCAGTATACTCTTTCTTAGATAAGCGGCTCAAAACTGCTCACAATACTCCAAGTGAGGCCTTACCAGTGCTTTATAAACCCTCAACATTGCCTCTTTGCTTTTATTCTCTATTCCTCTTGAAATGAATGCTAACATTACATTTGCCTTCCTCACTCACCACTGACTCAACCTGTAAATTAACTTTCAGAGAATCCTGTACAAGGGTGGAAATGAATGGGAAACTATGCTAAATGATGCAAAATGAGGCAGCAAAACAGGTTAGGTTGTGTGTGGGGTGTGCGGGGGGTACGGTACGTTAATCATTATCTCTTCTGCTGCTTGACCACACACATATCACCTTTCACACCCTGCAGGGCAGCCTGCTGAGCCCCATTTTACATCCACCCCCAAATCACAAACTGTAGATTGGCTGGGGCTGTCTGCAGCAAGGCCAGTCAGCGAGTATGCAGCATGAAGCTGGTTCTGACAGCTTCCACTGAGCTGTGAGTGTTATGTCACTTATAAAACGTGACATGGGGCCGGCTGCTGGCGCAATGACATCAGCGCCGGACTCTGGAACGGAGGTACCCGGGTTCGAACCCAGTCAGAGCCGCTTCCGAGTGTGCTTTCCATCCGTGCCAGGTTGAGTGTCGAGATCACAACTCGACCTCGTAAAATAAAGGGAAAAATACTGCGAAGTGTCTGTGTGAGGAGTGGCGTGCCGCACAGTCTCTCTCTCGCTCCGTGCCTTGTAAAGGCATGAAAAAGACATCGTCCCGCCAACATTGCATATACACGCACGCACGTACGCAGATGCATATGCACGCATGCACATGTCAATAAATAAATAAATAAATAAATAATAAAATGTGACATGAAGGCTGCAGTTCCTGCAGTGGGGTCATCGGCCAGGAACGGCTAAACTGCAGAGAGGGGAAAGCACATGTAGTCTACCATTGCATCATTATCTACTACAATTCAACCGGGTATTCATGAATTCACTAGTTTGATTCAATCGCAAAGATCTCACTAAGTACCCAAAGTAACAATATTAAGCGTTTTTTTGTTACTGGTTGGAAGAATATTTTGTATATTATAAATAAAGTATCCTATTCAGAGATTTGAAATAGTTTTATTTTTCATATATTCCTGTAACTTTATATTTAACATATAATAACCTCTATTGTATATTAGATTAGATTAGATTATGAGGACACGCAGTCCTCTTTTATTGTCATTTAGTAATGCATGCATTAAGAAATGATACAATATTCCTCCAGTGTGATATCACAGAAACACAGGACAGTCCAAGACTGAAAAACTGACAAAAAAACACATAATTATAACATATAGCTACAACAGTGCAAGCAATACCATAACTTGATGAAGAACAGGCCATGGACATGGTAAAAAAAAGTTCAAAGTCTCTCGAATGTCCCACATCTCACGCAGATGGGAGAGAGAAGAAAACTCTCCCTGCCATGCCCGACCCTGAGTTGTCCGAAAACTTTGAGCCTCCGACCAGCCATCCGACACCAAGCACTGAGCGCCATCTCTGCCGAGTGCTTCAACTCCAGCCCCGGCCGCCAGCAGCAGGCAAAGCCGAGGATCTTGGGGCCTTCCCTCCGGAGATTCTCGATCGCACAGTAGCAGCGGCAGCAAACCGGACATTTCAGAAGTTACTCCAGATGTTCCTCTGTGCTTCTCACGGCTGTCTCCGTCAAATCAGAATTGTGCACGGTACCCTATTTAACAAATACGATATCATTTCACCGGAGAGCTGCGCGCATTGCATCGCACCGCCATCTTCTCCTCCCGCCTCCTGTATAACCTGTTAAAATAATAATTTTATTTACATAGCACCTTTCATACATTAAGATGAAGATGTAACTGTAAAGATAAATCTATATAATCATAAGACTAGAGACAAAATTAAAAATCATAAAGACAAATATTATATAGAATAAATGTAATCGAATATACCAAATTATATGACTATAATCAACATCAAAAGGCATTAAGCAATCCTATAAGTAGGCCAAATTAAAAATTAGGTTATTAGAAGTGTTTTGAAATGTTCCCACAGTACTAGCCTGGGGTAACCCATATGTAACTGGAGGCCTCTGTTGGTCAGGGTCAACCATAGACGTTGTGTCCTAGCTGTCTAGTTACATGAGCCTGGGCAATACGATGTGGAGAGCAAGCCATTGCCCATTAGCAGGCTCCCCCTCTCCATGCAGCTAATGAACCCAAAGGAACAGTAGTGACTGATACAGTTTGGTACCAGCATTGTTGCCAGAGTTGCCAGTCAGTGTTGAACTCAATGTAGGACGTAAGGAATCCAGCTCTGAATTTTTCCCTCGGGGTTTACTCCCAAAGCCTTCCCCACGAGTGGGTATAACTGCAAAGCAGCAGAGGTTTGAGATCAGAGTTTTCCTTCTCCTAGATGAACTGCCAACCACAGCTGACGAGCTCCATCTGCCCCAGGCAGCTGGTTTTAAGGCACCAGGTACCCACCCTTGCCCCTTCTCCTGTCAGTAGAAACAGTTCTGTCAGGCTTAGTAGCTAAGCCACACATGAAGGCCAGGAGCTGGACTTGGTTGTCAGAGGCTACTTGAGTTGCACGCCACTGGGAACATTTAATAGGTGATGGGAGCTTGACCCCGTTACCAACCCCAGCTATAACAATCTTAAGGAACCTTAAGTAACTATACTAAACACAGATATTGACTGTAGGATAAAAATAATTAGTTGACCAATAAAAACTTTACCAACTAATGAAGACTATGGAGGGCGGGGTCCACAGAGGTAAATGAAAGTCACAAATGAGCCACGAGCCGAAAATGTTGGGAATGACTGGCTTACCTGACCCTGCAGCATGAGCAAGGAACATGAATAAATAGAGTGAAGGGGATACTATGTAAGGGACAAGAAATAACATTTGGACACAGTATGAAGGAGGGGAGAACGGGTGACTGGAAGCCAACTGCGCAAAGTGAAGCAGTGTGGAGTGACGAGCTAGCGCACCAGGTAGGATCATCTGTGTGAAAAGTCTGAGAACAGAGTACAGGATGGTCTGAGATGTCAGGCTGGGTGGGAGCCTAGCCTGCGGGAGCTCAGGCAGACCTGACCAGAAAGGGAGATAGCGGGGAAGGAGGGCAGTGTAGTAGGTGGCATTGAGGACCCAGATAGGATGGAGCTCAGGTGGACCTGAAAATAGAGGGTGAACTAAGGAAGAGAAATGAATAGCCTGATTGTTATTGCTTATCCCTGAACAAGTGACAAGCAGCAATAATCGGCCGCAGTTTGAAAGGGGAGAGCAAGTAAAGTGAAGAGGTACAGGGAGATGGACCAGCGCACTGGATTGGGTAAAACATGAAATATCTGAGAAGTCAGAGGGAAATGAGAATGAACTTAGAGGAGACAAGTGGTCAGGGACAGCACAGGAGCAATAGCAATCAGCCACAGGGAGATTAGAAGTAGAGTAGGCAATATGCAAAGGGTGCAGAAACAGCAGGGTAAATGGGATCACTGTTCAGAAGTTCAGGGGCGATATAGCAGACTGGTGGATCAAAGGGCTTATTTTTGTACTGCATGATGCTATTGTTGGAGTTGTGGGTAATGTAGATACCAGTTTGAGAAAATATTTTGCAGTTGTGAAAAGAAGTCCAGCATCTGCAGATTTTCTCTTGTTTGTGAAAAGAAGCCAGTTACCTTTACTTCTTGGTAGAAGTACAAGCTATCCTAGAATCACAAGCTATTTTAATAGCTGAGAATAGGGCCCAGTGACACTCTAGTCTTTTAAAGAACTGTTTGTTTAATGTAGTTGAGCAAATAACCTTTAAATTAAGTTGTAAATTGGAGTATTCTAGCTTCTCTGTTATTCTGGTAACAAGGACTGATCAATGGACATCAGGTAACTCAAATGCAATGGTTCTGGGAAGTTCAGTCAGTGATACTAACCTAAAACCACAATGATTTTTAAGCATCTTATCCTATTATGAAGTATCAATGCAATGTGAACTTTAGTGAGATTAGATCAATGGTGAAAGCATTAAATAAATTGTTAAGCAACACACATCAAAGTTGCTGGTGAACGCAGCAGGCCAAGCAGCATCTGTAGGAAGAGGTGCAGTCGACGTTTCAGGCCCAGACCCTTCATCAGGACTAACTGAGTTGGCCTGCTGCGTTCACCAGCAACTTTGATGTGTGTTGCTTGAATTTCCAGCATCTGCAGAATTCCTATTGTTTGCAAATAAATTGTTAATTTTTTTTTGCCGGACTGGCAAGTTGGGCTTGTGATGATTGGCTCATCCAATTGACATCAGATACTGTATGTTCAAATTTGCATGCTTTGAATTTGAATTTGAATTTATTTAAATCTTATATCCATCCCACAACGCGAACGAGTAAAAATCTTTGTGTTACGACTCCGTCGCAATGTACAGACGTGTGAATGTATAAGTCTCATAGCTTGTAGAAAGAAGCTGTCCCATAACCTGTTGGTCCTGCTTTAATTCTGCGGTACCATTTGCCAGATGGAAGCAGCTGAAAGAGTTTATGGTTGGGGTGACTGGTGTCACCGATGATCTTCCAGGCCTTCTTTCTGCACCTGCTGCTGTAGATGTCTTCAGTGGAGGTTTGTTCACATCCACAGATACGCTGGGCTGTCCGTATCACTCTCTGCAGTGCCCAGCGATCAAGGTTGGTGCAGTTCCCACACCAGGCAGTGATGCAGCCAGTCAGGATGCTCTCAATGGTGCCACTGGAGAAGGTGTTGTGGATCTGGGGACTCATGCCGAACTTCTTCAGTCGCCTGAGGTGGAAGAGACGCTGTTGTGCTTTTTTTGCCACACAGCCGGTGTGTACAGTCCAGGTGAGATTTTTGGTGATGTGTATACCGAGGAACTTGAAACTACTCACCCTCTCAACTGCAGTCCCATTGAGGTTGAACCTGGCTCAATTCCTCCTTTAATCCACAATCAGCGTTTTTGTTTGTTGGACATTGAGGGAGAGGTTGTTATCTTGGCACCACCGTGTCTGCTTGTCAACCTCTCCTCTGTAAGCTGTCTCGTCTCCGCTAGAAAAAAGGCCAATCAATGTCGTGTCATCTGCAAAGTTGATCAGCAGATTGAAGCTGTGTGTGGCAGCACAGTCATGGGTGTAGAGGAGGGGGCTCAGGACACAACCCTGGGGGGCATCTGTGTTGTGCGGCAGAGGTGAGGAATCCCATCCCTACCCCTTGTCGGCAATCCAGTTGGAAATCTGGGGTCCAGTTACACAAGGCGGGGTGCAGGCCGAGGTGTCTGAGTTTCCTGTCAAGTCTGGAGGGAATTATGGTGTTGAATGCTGAACTGTAGTCCTGGAACAGCATTCTAACATGTGAATCCTTCTTCTCCAGGTGAGTGAGGACAGTGTGTATTGCTGTGGCTATGGTGTCGTTGGTAGACCGGTTCTGTCGGTAGGTGAAGTGTAGGGGGTCCAGTGTGGCATAAAGATGCAAGTGAATGTGAGTTGGTAAGGGCATGCAAGGGAATTCCAGCAGGTCTGATGACTGGGTAAGTGCAAGGCAAATACACATATATGTGGATAAACATGAGGTTGCCTATTTAAATTCTTAGACTGAAGAATCCAGAAGCTGGCATTGTAGCCTCAGAATACAGGATATTTCATTTAGAGCTGAGGTTTAGGACAGATTTCTTCACCCATAGGAATTACTGCCACAGAAGGCAGTGGAGAACAAGCACTAAATACACGCAAGCAACACACATAAAAGTTGCTGGTGAACGCAGCAGGCCAGGAAGCATCTCTAGGAAGAGGTGCAGTCGACATTTCAGGCCGAGACCCTTCGTCAGGACTAACTGAAGGAAGAGTGAGTAAGGGATTTGAAAGTTGGAGGGGGAGGGGGAGATCCAAAATGATAGGAGAAGACAGGAGGGGGAGGGATGGAGCCAAGAGCTGGACAGGTGATAGGCAAAAGGGATATGAGAGGATCATGGGACAGGAGGTCCGGGAAGAAAGACAAGGGGGGTGGGGTGGGACCCAGAGGATGGGCAAGAGGTATATTCAGAGGGACGGGGGAGAAAAAGGAGAGTGAGAGAAAGAATGTGTGCATAAAAATAAGTAACAGATGGGTACGAGGGGGAGGTGGGGCATTAGCGGAAGTTAGAGAAGTCGATGTTCATGCCATCAGGTTGGAGGCTACCCAGACGGAATATAAGGTGTTGTTCCTCCAACCTGAGTGTGGCTTCATCTTTACAGTAGAGGAGGCCGTGGATAGACATGTCAGAATGGGAATGGGATGTGGAATTAAAATACACTAAATACACTCAAGAAGGTGGGGATATTTCTTAATGTAAAAAGGTCCAAAGATCTGTGAAGAAGGCAGGATCATGGTACTGAAATGAATGCTCAGCCATGATCAACTTGAATGGTAGAGCAGGGCCAAAGGGATGAATAGCCTACTCCTCCTCATATTTACTGTGCTTGCAAGTTTCTGCATTTGCTTCATCCCTTGGCTTTAAGGTAACCGATGAATAATGTACTGGGGAGGCAGAAATGCAAACAGAAAATAAGCTTTGGAGATGAAATATTAATATTCACAGATGCTGCCTGGCTTGTTAAGTATTTCCAGTACTTTGTATTTCATTTCAAATTTACCATTTTTAGTGTTTTTATGGTTTTCACTGGGTAAACGGGCTGGGTAGGAGTGCAATGATGTTGATTAGCAGCAAAATATCAAAGCTGGAGTAAAGGTGTGGTCGAGTGGATCGGTGGTTCCAGAAGTTTGGCTAATGGAATGACAAGGACAACCTTTAAACTGAATTAGGTGGGAGTTTTTTGAAGGAGAGATACAGGAGGAAATGGGGTTAAAATTTGTATGTGAATGTTGACACTGAAAACTTAAAATATCTGTAAGAATGAATGGTAAAAACTGATTCTTATATGTTGTAACAGCTCACTCCTAGAAAATGTTCATGGCTTTTTAACATGCTTTAGAACAGAGGCCAAAATGTTCAAAATGCTTTCTCAGCTTCATAAATACCAATGCTTCCTTTTATGATAGATATTCTCTGGCAGTGTAACGAGAAAAAGGATTTCAAGTATATGTTGGTGTAATGATCAGAATTTTACAGCTTTGATGGTTAAATCTCCTGACCAAAAGGAAACTGTTTCTACCTCAGTCTTTGGGAGCCAGCCTTTTGATCAGCTATTACCCAAATCAAAAGATGCAATATCCTTTCATTTACAAAATACCAAAGCCAATAACTACTCATTAAACATAAACAAAACTTTTACAATCAGAAGAATTTTAAGTAAAAGAATTCAGACAATCCTTCCTGTATTTTTAGAAATAATTCATTAGTTAATGTTGTGTTAATAATATCCTTAATATAACCAAGGATGTCGCTGTTACCTGATGTTGTAGTTGATAGACTAATAGAAGAGCAAAGAAAATAAAAAAACACGTATATGCTGAAAGTCTGACGTACAAACAGAAAATATTGGTAAGCACTCAGGCAGCATCTGTGGGTAGAGAAACAGTTAACCTTTCATGAAAGATCACCGATCTAAAATTTTAACTGTTGCCTTTTCCACCAATGTTGTCTAATCTGCTGACTGTCTTTTGCATTTTCTATTTTTATTGCAATGGAAAATGAAGTATGAATTCTTATGTAGACATTTGCGCAAAAATCTTAGAATTTACAGAATGACTACATAACAGGCTCACATTGGCCCAAGGAGGTGGACAACTTCTACTGATTTCATTCATTGTTTAGGTGTAACAGGTCTATATGAGGGAAAATAGCTAATGTTGTAAGGTTTTGAATTAAGCTCTGCTTACTTTGTCCTTGCTAATCTATTAAAGGGGTGATTTAAAAAGTGACACATTTGTTTTTAGTTGGAAAGCTTTCATTAAAATTTAAAAGAGTTACAGCTTAGCTATTGAATCCAATAAGACAATGGTTGTTTTTTTTTTCAGCGTGGTGACACTCAGCATATATCTGTAAATGGCACAAAATGGCTTCTGTGTCATATCTTGTTGTGTTTATCAATGTGGTGGAAATTCAACAGAGTACTTTGCACTGTGCATGTAATCTGTCTTCTTCTATGATGTCTTTTTGCATGCAGGGTTCCTTTTTGAACTTTGTCTAGAACCAGAATCTCATTGTTTCTGGAGCGACTAGTGTGTGTGCCTGGAACAGCCATTTTCCATTATCAAAACACAACATGGTGGAGAAACATAGGGTCTCGACTCAAAATACTAACTGTTCATTTCTTTCCATAGATGCTGCCTGACTTGCAGAGTTCCACCAGCATTTTCTGTGTGTTGCTCAAGATGTCCAGCATTTGCGGAGTCTCTTGTGTTCTTAACTACTCGGACATGGATTTGCTCAAAGTGAACCTCTATCCCTCCACTCAAGTACCTGATCACCAACACCAAATCATCAACTCCAACTCCCTTTCTTAGTTTCCAGTTATGAGAACCCAGCACTCTATGCCTCGAGATGCCACCCATACCATATCCCCCAAGATGCCAATCCTCCTCTCAATTGGTTATCCACCAGGTCATGATCCTAACCCCTGACTATCATGTAAACCCCACCCCACCAATCTTCAAGGCCCCATCAACTTTTGGCCTCATGTTCACCCCACTCACTTTAGAGAAGTGCACATGCATCACATTATTCCGGTTGTACACTGCTGCCTATGCCAGCTGGTGGGATAGCGGCATCAGCACTAGACTTTGAGGCAAGTGGTCCTGGGTTTGAATCCAGCCAGCTCCTTTTGCAGGCTTTCCATCCATGCTGGGTTGAGTGTCAAGTTAACAGCTTGGCCTCGTTTATATATAAAAAAAAGCTAAAGATTGCCATCTGATGTGCCACAAGGCGTGGACAGGAATAACAACACTGCTAACTATGCCAATGTTCCAACAAGTCTATGTGTAATTAGCCACACTCCTTCACATTTTGCATTCAGGTAGGTAAAAAAAGCCTTGCAAGTTAACAAGCTCTTCTCCAGCAACTTGCAGGAATACATGGTCTTCCTTCTCTTTTGTGTTACCTCACTTTTATGCCTAGAGCGATTTTCAGCTATTAATTTTCTGTTATACAGAATATTGATCTTGTGTTCTAATTCATAAGTGACCCATGAATCCATAAGAGTCAACTGCTGGAGGCTGGAACACGGGGGTCTACTTGTTCTGCTGAAAAAGTCAACGACAAGCTTAGATTCTGTCAAATTCTAAAAAGGGCTGTCAATTCTCTTTTGGCTTTCCTACTGAATAGCATTTAAAATGTTCTTGGAAGGCATTATGAACATATTACCGTGTGGCTAACTAAAGAATTTAATGGACCAATGTGGAAGTATGGATGGATGTTTCTTACTGCTAAACAGACAATAATCAGTGCTTTTATACCATATCAATAACATTTTAACAAAACTTAGCAAGATTTGCAAAGAACAACAATGTGCATAAGGGAGTGAGTATCACGTCGATAAAATGTTGCTCAATTTTCACAAGCTGACAAAAATTTTTTACAATTTGCGTACAGTTACATACAAAATATGAGTATATTTTAGAATAATAAATAACCATAATAAAACTTACGATTCTGAAGGGTTTCACATGGGACATGCTGAGAGACAATTTATCTGAAGGGAGAGATCTCATCATTTCAAAACTAAGGACCATCCATGTAAGGTGGAGGACGAACAAGCTGAAAGATCACATAGAGTTGATGTTTGAAATTACGGGCAATTTATTTAAAAATTGCTGTGCACCAGGAGACCAGACAAAGCTGATCTACTTGAGCAGGAATTTGGTACTGCTTTTATGTTCTCAGTTGACGAGATTACCCGTGAAACCGCATTTTGATAACAGAATGGTGGCTACAGAAAGACTTAATTAAGTTACAGACTCGGTCCTGATTGCAGAATACAATGGTTATCCACAGGTCTAACAATTTTCTATCACAACAATGGGTGCACACTGTAATATAATTAGTGAAGATCCTGAAACCTGGGTGTCGTCACTGCTGCACTCCAGGTCTCTACTTTAGTCTGTAGTTCCCTGTAACCACATCGGCACAATCCACGTCCCTATTTACTAGTTATTAGCGCTCATTATTCTTTCTCCTATTACAGATAATAGTGGAAAGATGGTCTTCGAAGTTCCACCTCATGGGTGGGGACAGTGACTCACCAGCTCTCTGGATCCACCATGAAATTTAACCCTATGTCTTCATTAGACACTTACCGGGTTCACTACCTCTCTATGATTTTACTCACTTTTTGCACTACTTTTTTAATTTAACTTTTCAATGTATATATACCTCATACTGCAATTTACAATAATGATGTGTTTATTATTATGTATTGCAGTGTACTGCTGCCACATAACAACAAATCTCACGACATACGTTGGTGATATTAAACCTGACTCTGATTCGGATTTTCTGTCTATATGATGAAATGGACTCTTGTCTTTGCAGTCCACTTCATCATAGCCTTGCCCCTCAGTGTCTACTTGTACTGCTCTTTCTCTGTGATGATAACGCCATATTTTGCATTCTATTACCATTTTTCCCTTGTACTACCTCAAAGGACTGATGTGATGACATTTTCTGTATGGGCGGCATGGATTTGTTCACTGTACCTCAGTATATGTGGTAATAATAAACCAATTTAACAATTTGTTAGCTGTATGAAACAGTTAATTTATGTTCAAAAGGTTAAATTCAGTAATGAAAGAACAGGAAATGAATTGGAAGTTGCTGGAGAGTTGAGAGGAGTACTGGGTATTGCTTAGTCTAGAAGGAGACTTAATAGTGGTTTAGATACCACTGCCATGAAATCCTTTCTCTCACTTTGCCTCACAAACAGGAGGAAATCTGCAGATGCTGGAAATTCAAGTAATACACACAAAATGCTAGTGGAACGCAGCAGGCCAGACAGCATCCATAGGAAGAAGCACAGTCAATGTTTCAGGCTGAGTCCTGACGAAGGTCTCGGCTCGAAATACCGACTATGCTTCTTCTTATGAATGCTGTCTGGCCTGCTGCGTTCCACCAGCATCTTGTGTGTGTTGCTCTCACTTTCCCTATCCAGTTATCCACTCATCCCCATAAGGTTATCATTCTTTACTTCCCCTGCACTATTAAATGAAGTCCGCTTCAAAATCAGAACTCGCCTCGAAGATTTCTTCTAACCCAGTCTCAGATAACAAAATGGTGTTGCCACTGGTAACTGCATCAGTCACAGGTGCTGCTTAGCCTGGTGAGTTCCTCCACTGGGCTGGGCTTTGCTCCAGACTCCAGCATCTGCACTCTCTTGTGTCCTGATTAGTCACTTACCAGATTCAAGTCATCAGCAGAACTCTCTCTGCACCACCAAATACTTAACCCCTTTCCTGTTTCCTGTTGGTTACCTTACATATTCATAAGTCAATGGCCTCAGTAATCATCAGCCATGTTCTTACGCTGCATTCTTTGATCAGTATTAGGTGGACATAATTAGGTAGCACTCGAAAGCCAGTGTAGTCTTAACATTGTCTAACAGACTTCACTGTACTAGACTCCCAACAAACACTGTTCTTCGCCATTCCAATACATCACGTGGGAAGCTATGCCATTGATTTCATCCAACAAACTTCTCACTCCTATGGTGGTGGGCTAAATGTGTTAGATTGATTGATGTGGACAGTAACTCACGATAGGACGTATGTGATTGCGCTGGGGAGAGTGCAGCGGGGATTCAGCAAGAGTTCATTATCGTTCGCCTTAGCCTACAGTTTGTGGCTCGGGCTAGTTGAGCCTGTTACAGACCTACACTGCCTGGTACCGGCCCAATTCAACACAAAATGCCAGAGGAGCTTGATGGGTCGGGCAGCTTCTTGGAGCAGAAAGAGCAGTTGACGTTTCAGGCCAAGTCCTTGCATCAGGACTAGAAAGTAACTTGTCAGAAGCCAGAATAAGAAGGGGAATTTGTGGAATTCATTGTCACAGACGGCTGTGGAGACTAAGTCTTTGGGTATATTTAAATTGGAGTTTGGTGGGTTCTTGATTAATAAGGGTGTCAAAGATTATGAGCAGAAGGCAGGTGAATGGAGTTGAAAGAGAAATTAAATCAAACATGATTGAATAGCAGAGCTGAATAGTCTAATTCTACTCCTATGTCTTATAAGAACATAAGACCATAATATATAGGAGCAGATATATGAGCCATTTGGCCCATCGAGTCTGCTCTGCCATTTTATCATGGCTGATCCAATTTTCCTCTCAGTCCCAATCTCCTGCCTTCTCCCTATATCCCTTCATGCCCTGACTAATCAAGAATCTAACAACCTCTACCTTAAATATACATAAAGTCTAGGCCTTCACAGCTGACTGTGGCAAAGAATTCCACAGATTCACCTCTCTCTGGCTAAAGAAGTTCTCCTCGTCTCCATTCTAAAAGGAAGTCGCTCTATTCTGAGGTTGTGTCCTCTGGTCTTTGACTCTCCCACTATTGGGAACATCTTCTCCACATCCACTCTATCCAGGCCTTTCACCATTCGATATATTTCAATGAGGTCACTCCTCATTCTTCTGAATTCTAGCGAATACAGGCCCAGGGCCATCAAACGCTCTGGTCTAATATTGCCTCCACGGGACATCTTGAGATATGGATAGCGTTTGGACAGGCTGGGCTTGTTTACCCTGGAGCAAAGGAGGCTGAGAAGTGACCTGATAAGTGGTATTTAGAAATATGAGTCATGGATGGAGTAAATGGTTGGAATTTTTTGTCAGTGGTAGGGGAATGAAAAACAAAATGGTGCAAGTTTGATTGGATTTGAGGGGATTCTAAAACCAGAGAGTGGTTGATATCTAGAACCCGCTGCCAGGGGAAATGAGGGAATCGGACACAGTCATTTTGTTTAAGATACGGACACAAAGCACAGAAGGACATGGACATCATGCATGCAAATAGATGGACAGAAGGTCAGCACAGAGACAGTGGCTGAATTGGAAATGGTTTATAATATTGACATGTGACAGATTCAGTGAAAGCATGTAGTTTGTCTGCAGACCAGACAGGTGTTTCCAAATGTAAGTATATCAAGGAGTGCTGTGCAGAATGTGATGTTATAGTCAGAGAGAAAGTGCAGAGCAGATAGACAAATAAAGTGCAAGGGCCCCTTTTTGCACTATATAACACTTTTGATTCTAATGCTCTAACCAGTTGGTCAATATGAGATAGATACTGCTGTCTGTATGACCCAGTGCACTGCAGTTACATGTCCTTGCACTTGTACATGTGTAATCTCCAGTGTTCTGTCTAAAATGGCATATATTGCAAGGATAATGCTAAAACTGAAACGCTCAATAACATTTTAAAGCTTCAAATGCATTCAGGTTTCAAATCTAACCATAAATGGACACTTGCCTGTCAATCTTCAGCAGGCTGAATCATAGAACATTTTGACAGTATATTACCACAGGATAAACTTGTTACCTATGGGTCTGATTAACAGAAATGCACTGACAATCTTAAAATTTACCTCAGGGAAAAAAACTAGTGTCCTAGTGGTTCAGTGAATTTACCAGTCAGAAGCTAACCCATATAAATCATGAAGGTCTTAGGTTCAATGCTTGGGCCATGACATATTTGCTGATCGTTGCCATGGAGACGGTATAAGTGCAATTATCGCCTTCAGTAACTGCACACGGTTGGAAAGGGGAAGGCAGGCCTTATGCTCGATGGAACCACAGTTTTGCGAGTCTATGCTTCTACACAGAACCCTCAGGTAAGAATAGAATTAGAATCAACTGTGAAGCCCCTGCAATTAAAATTGAAATAGATCATGTCGTAGGCACCAGACAGGAAGCAGAGTAAGGAAGAGAAAACAAAGCTGTTAATTGCTAATGTATTGAAATGTCACATCAGCTTCAATTTTTATCATATAACCAGCACATCTCAGCTGTAACAATTTGCCAGTAACAGCAGAACTGGAGAAGCAAGGACAAGAAAATGAAGGCAAAGATAATGTCCAATTGCATTAAATTATGTTAGTACCAAATGTAGTCAAATGAAGTCAATAAAACTTGAGCAGCAAATCAGACGTGAAGATCAATAAAACAAGAAGGAAAACACACATCAATCAAATGTCTTAAATTAGTGTGTTTTTTTTTTAGGTTTGCGGTGATATCAATAGTAACAGATATTGATAAACGCATGCCCAGACTGCACAGTTTCCCAGTTTGCATCAGTAAGTAGCTCTGGGATAACTTCTCGGACCTCTCCAAGTCCTCAGAATTAAAACCAGCACTTTGAGAAAATATAGTAGTTGGAAGAATTAAGCACATGACACACCTGATAACCACTGGCAATACCTGTGATGGATGGATGCACACTTGAAGGATCTGTGATGGCTCCTCCCTGATCCAACCTCTGGAAGCACTCATGTGAGCCAATTGAAGTATATTCTGGAGTGGGAATGCCAAAGTATGGATGCTGATACATTTCCTCTAGTGCTTGTTTGTTTCCATCATTTGTTATCCTGCTCTTCCTCTTTCCCCTTTTGGTCTCTTTTGCTTAATAGAAATGGGAGCTTTGCAGTGAAGGTTAGAAAAATAGATATCCATAAATACTGAAACTGAAGCTCAATTCAGATGCAAAGCATGCACAAATATTTTTTAAATTACTTACTAATTCCTTTGAATTTCCATCTTTTTGACACATTAGCTCTCTGCAGAAATAATAACAAAATGCTGGAGGTATTCAACAGAAAAGGAACACCTTTGGAGAGGGGAACAAAATTAAAGATTCTAGTCAATGACCTCTCATCAGCATTGCTGTGAGCCTTTATTCATCATTTCTCTTCATCCCTGACAGGAAATGAGATCTTCAATACCACCACATCAGCATTGCCTTGTTTAAATGCCTTACTGTAGTACTCTGAGTTATGAATATGTCTGATATCCTTGCTCACTGGGTAAAGTCAAGTAATACTCATCAGTAAATCCCACTTGATCATTACCTTTATATTCAAGCTGTCATTCAAATTATATTCAAGCCCTCAAAGCTAATCAGTAAACTCCAATACCTGTGTCTCAATGCTCCCTTATGCAACTGGATTCTGGATTTCTTCACTTTGACTCCAGTCAGTTCAGATTGGCAAAAACATCTCGTCTACAAAGTCCATCAGCACAGGAGCATCGCAGGGATGTGTACTTAGCCCCCTGCTCTACTTGCTTTACACCTATGACTGTGTAGCTAAGTACAGCTCCAACCCCACATTTAAGTTTGCTGATGACACCACTGTTGTGGGCTGTATGAAAGGGGTTGATAAAACAGCATACAGGAGGGAGATTGAAAACTTGGCTGAGGGGTGTAATAACAACAACCTTTCACTCAATGTCGATAAGACCAAGGAACTGATTGCAGACTTCAGGAGAGGGAAACCAGAGGTCCATAAGCCAATAATCATCAGTGGATCAGAGAAGAGAATCAGTAACTTTAACTCCCTGGGTGGCACTGCCTTAGAGGATCTGTCCTGGACCCCGAGCCCATCATATAAATATTATTGCAAAGAAATCACGACAGCACCTCTACTTCCTCGGGAGTCTGCGGAGATTCGGCACGTCAACGAAAACTTCAGCAAACTTCTGTAGATGTATGGTAGGAAGTGTGCTGACTGGCTGCATTACAGCCTGGTATAGGAACACCAATGCCTTTGAGCAGAAAATCCTGCAAAAGGTTGCAGATTCAACCCAGTAAATCACAGTTAAAACCCTCCCAACCACTGAGCACATCTACATGAAACATTGCCATAGAAAAGCAGCATCCAGCATCAAAGATTCTCACCACCCAGGCCATGCTCTTTTCTCACTGCTGCCATCAGGTAGAATGTACAGGTGCCTCAGGACTCACACCAGCAGGTTCAAGTTACAACCCCTCAACCATCAGGCTCTTGACCAAAGGGGATAACTATACTCATTTAAGGACTCTGTTTTCTTGTTATTTCACACTGGTTATTTATTGTTATTAATTTATATCTGCATTTGCCCAGTTTGTTTACAGTTTATAGTTACTGACGTTTACAGTTTACAGTTACAGGTTTCCCCCGCCATCCGAAGGTAGAGCGTTCCTCTGAAACGGTTCGTAGGCCGGAATGTCGTAAAGCAAATAAGCAATCACCATTTATTTATATGGGAAAAATTTGTGAGCGTTCGCAGACCCAAAAATAACCTACCAAATCATGACAAATAACACATAAAACCTAAAATAACAGTAGCATATAGTAAAAGCAGGAATGATATGATGAATACACAGCCTATATAAAGTAGAAATACTTTTCCACAATCATTGCTGCACTGTTCTCCTTAGCGAAACTCTCACGCAAGCACCGTTGGCAAAAACACGGTGCAATCGCTCTCCAGTAACCTTTAAGCTATGAAGCTGCCAAATCATACCAAGTAACACGTAAAAATACACAGCTGATATAAAGTAGAAATAATGTACGTACAGTGTAGTATCACTTACCGGAATCGGGAATACAGCGCCAAGCACACTGATGATGGTGTGTTAGGCTGAGTCATCAGAGGTTGGGGTGGTGCAGTGGTCCCCACCCTCCAAGCAGCGAACTGATACCGATCCGCAAAGCATGCAACGGTCCAGCGGTAGCCGGGACGCACCCAACACATCTTTAAGAAAATTATTTAATTTGTATTAATTTGTACTATTAATACAACGATAATAATTATACTACAGTGTAACTTATTACTTCTCTGATCTTTCTGTAATGGTATTACTACCCCTTCTTAAATAATTCTGAATTTTGAATCTTGAAATCTGTTCACAAAACTTCTTTTCTGGCATTACGGAACTGAATATTATCTTTCCCCTGATGTGAAACACAGCTAAACTCATTTCTAAATCACTTTGAATTAACTTGGACCTCACATTACCTACTTTAAGGAGTAATACCTTCCAAAACTGATCCACATAGAATGATGTCATACCCCAGTCTATCCCCATTTTGGGTTCCTGAACCAGGAGCAATTGTTATTGGTCACTCCTGTGACAATATTCAGAAATATTCACAGTCAATGGAAGAAGAAAAGTAAAAACTCAGTGTAAAAGGTCAAATTAAAACAATTAAAAACACATTAGTATGTAAGGGGTTTCATCTTTTATGTTACTGCATATGTTAATCAAAATGGCTTCTTTGTTATGTTAAATGCTGAGAAGGTTCTTTCGCTGCAGCTTGTTTGGGTTATCTTATTGATAAGAGAGCAAATGAACCAATGAGTGTCCATGTGATTCTTTTTTGTGGTAATATTCTCTCATATGGCTGGGAAACGGTGTTTTTGGCAGTCTCTTGGAGGAGAGACCGGGAGTAAGACGGACGTGCTGGGGGCACTCTGGTCCATCACCTTGAGTGGTCCTGAGCTGCAAGTCGAGGAGGTCGGAGTGGATCGCAGGGTGAAGAAAGACGGTCCCGGGTACTTGAGCTCCAACTGTGTGCACAAAGAAATTGAACTTTGATAAGACTGGTGCCTTTTTCTTTTCCTTTTATATTGTATCTCTATAAATCTCATAGACCTAGTAAGATTTATAAAGTGTAATCTGTAAAATGTACATTGTGTGCTGGCTGATGATTGATGTTTGAGGCCGAATGAGGTGACATTCCACAGCGACCGACGCAACCGGGAGACACGGTTGGATGGTGGACAGGGTTTCCCCTAGATAAATACGAGCCCATATAGCTGAGCGTTACAAGTAAAATCAATTAATTTAAAAAACTGTAAATCACCTTAAAGCAAAACACACAAAATGCAGGAGGAACTCATCGGGTCAGGTAGCATCTATGGAGGGAAAAAAACAGTCCCCTTTTCAAGCTGAGACCCTTCATCAGGACCACAAAAGAATGGGGCGGAACACAGAATGAGAAGGTTGGCGGGAGGGAGATGAGTACAAACTGGCAGGTGATGGGTGAGACTGGTCGGGGGGAAGGTGAGAGGGTGGGGGAGTGGGGAATAATGGGAGAAGCTGGGAAGTGATGAGTGGAAGAGGTAAAGAGATGAAGAAGGAATCTGATTGGAGAGGAGACTGGTCAGGGGGAAGGTGGGACGGTGGAGGAGTGGGGAATGATGGGAGAAGCTGGGAAGTGATGGGTGGAAGAGGTAAAGGGATGAAGAAGGAATCTGATAGGAGAGGACAGTAGACTATGGAAGAAAGAGGAAGAGAAGGAGAACCAGAAGAAGGTGACGGGCAGGTCATGAATGCCAGGGAGGTGAAGAGAAAAGATGAGAAGGCTGCTAGAATGAGGGGAGTGGAAACAGGGGAGTAGTTACTGGAGGTTAGAAACATTGATGCTCATGCCACCAGGTTGGAGTCTACCCAGATGGAATATAAAGTGTTGCTCCACCAAACTGTATTTGGCCTCATCATGCCAGTGAGGGCATGGAAAGTGGAATTGAAATGGGTAGCCACTGGAAGGTCCTGTCTGTTGCAACAGACAGAGCAAAGATATTTGACAAAGTTGTTTCCCAATCTGCATGAGGTCTCACCAATATAGAGGAAATCAGACTGGGAGCAACTCTGCCAACTCAACTCACCCACAAACACAGACCAATACCACAGGCGTGGCTTTCTGCAATAAACATGCAATGTTGTATTAGAAAATATTTAACCAGATATATACTTAGGATAACTTAATATAACATTAGAATCTTGTAATGGATCAGTACAATAATGGGTAATTAATCTTGTGATTCTTTCATTAATTTGAATAAAGCAGCAATGATACTTGCAAATAAAATGCAACAAATTTTTGATAAGAATTTAAATTAGTTCAGTTTAATATTTTGAGCTTCCACAAGCTACATAGAATACATGCCAATATATTTCAGAAACCCTTAAGTTGGTCAGTCTGTATTAACACAATTTAAGTGGATTTTCATGACGGCTAGGATGAGATTATTGGTATTAACTGGCCTAGTACAACACCAAAGGAAGCTGCTTTTAGTAAACAAATCTCTTTACTGCTTTCAAAAAGTGCTCTAACCTTGACAACATAAAAGTCTTAAACTGGCAGCTGAGTAATTCGTAATCACTTTTTTTAAAATAAGATTTGAAACAAACTTGCAAGTTCTGCTTTCCCTCAGCTCCCTGTACTTGCAGCAACATAAATATTATAATTCACTGCCATTACATTACCACACAACTTTCTGACAGAGCAAGGGAGAAAATGGGTAACAAAAGGAGAATCACTAATTTAAAATGGTAATCAGCAGCGCAGATTTCCAGTATTAGATGAAGTGACCAATACATTAAATACTATGGTATGTATACCATTACATTACATGCTGCAACATAAAATGTATTTGGTTTTGTAATATTACAGGGCCCAAAAGGCTAAATTCAAGGAGGATGCTAAGCCCTAGCTAGGTAATCTAAAACCAGGCTTCATATTTAAGCTTGCTGATGACCCCACTGTCATAGGCCGGATCAAAAGCAGTGATGAATCAGTGTATAGGAAGGAGATTGAAATCCTGGCTAAGTAGTACCAAAACAACAATGGCTGCAAGACCAAGGAGCTGATTTTTGACTTCAGGAGGAGGAACCCAGAGGTCCAGGAACCAGTCCTCATCAGAGGATCGGAGGTGGCGAGGGTCAGCAACGTTGAATTCCTCTGTGTTATTATTTCAGAAGTCCTGTCCTGGTCCCAGCACGTAAGTGCAGTTACGAAAAAGCAGGACAACACCTATAAGACCATAAGACCATAAGACATAGAAGCAGAATTAGGCCATCTGGCCCATCGAGTCTGCTCCACCATTCAATCATGGCTGATCCAATTTACTCTCCTCCTCAACCCCAGTTTCCAGCCTTCTCACCGTAACCTTTGATGCCATGTCCAATCAAGAACCTATCAATCTCTGCCTTAAATACATTCAACGACCTGGCCTCCACAGCTGCACATGGCAACAAATTCCATAAATTCACCACCCTTTAGCTAAAGAAATTTCTCCGCAACTCTGTTTTGAAAGGGTGCCCCCCTATCCAGAAGCTGAGCCCTCTTGGCCTAGACTCTCCCACTATGGGAAACATCCTTTCCACATCTACTCTGTCTAGGCCTTTCAACATTAGAAAGGTTTCAATGAAATCCACTCTCATCCTTCTGAATTCCAGTCAGTACAAACCCACAGCCATCAAACGTTCCTCGTATGATAACCCTTTCATTCCTGGAATAATCCTTGTGAACCTCCTCTGGACCCTTTCCAATGCCAGCACATCTTTTCTAAGATGAGGGACCCAAAACTGTTCACAATACTCAAGGTGAGGCCTCACCAGTGCCTTATAAAGCCTCAGCATCACATCCTTGCTCTTGTATTCTGGACCTCTTGAAATGAACGCTAATGTAGCATTTGCCTCCTCACCACCAACTCAACCTACAAGTTAACCTTCAGGGTGTTCTGCCTTGAACATACCAGCATCATATGGCTTCAAATCCAAATGGCTAAGAAAGAAAGAAATGATCTGCATGTCTTGTTCCTCGACCTGGCCAACCCCTATGGATCAGTTCCTCATTCCCTACTGTGGACTGCTTTTGAATTCTTTCAGGTGCCTGCAACAATAACAAATCTGGTAAAACACTACTTACAGAATCTGCAAGTTTGTCTCACAACATCAGACTTCACCGCAGCGTGGCAACCACTGGAAGTAGGCAACATGGCGGGGTGCACCATCTCCCCATTGGCCTTCACTATGGCAATGGAGCTCATTATCAGAGCCTCAAAATGGGTTGGGGGAGGAAAAGGGCTACAGCTTGGTGAATGGTTACCACCGATACAAGCTTATATGGATGATATAACAGTACTGACGACAACTGTCCCCTGTACCAAGAGACTTCCGAAAAAGCTTCTTCAAAACATCACATGGGCGAGGATGAAGATCAAGCCCAGCAAGTGCAGAAGCATCTCCATTGTCAAAGGTCAAGTCACGGATAAAAGATTTCATATTGACAGAACACCTGTCCCAACTGTTTCAGAAATGCCAGTGAAGAGCCCTGGCCGATGGTATGATGCTAAGCTCAAGGACACTGAGCAGTTTAAACAACTCAAAAAGAATACCACCATGTACATAGCTCGCATCAACAAGACCTTGCTGCCAGGAAAACTCAAGCTGTGGTGTTTCCAGTTCGGCATACTCCAAGACTCACGTGGCCTTTAACAGTGTATGAAATCCCCATCAGCAAGGTTGAAAATCTCGGAAGTGTGATCAGCACACATGTAAAACAATGGCTTGGACTTCCACGATGCTTAAGTCCTGTTGGACTGTAAGGGAACAGCAAATTGGAATTACTAATTGCAAGTCTTGTGGAAGAATTCAAATGCACCAAAGCAAGGTTGGTCATGACCCTCACTGAATCTGAAGATACTGTTATTCGAACAGTGCCCCCCCCCCCGTGTGGCAACGGGGAGGGAGTGGACCCCATCTGAAGCTGTTCAGAGTGCTACATCTGCTCTTCGCTTCAGGGATGTGGTTGTCCAAGTCCAACATGGGAGAGCCGGGCTCCGGCTCATCCCAAAAGCTCCTCAATGGCACAAGGAAACATCAGTGCAGAAGAGACGGCTCGTGGTGGAGGAGGTGAGAAGACAGGAGGAGGCAGAGTGACACACCAGGGCCATCTCAATGGCCAAGCAGGGCCAATGGTCTAATTGGGAGAGCCTGGAAAAGAGGAAACGTAGCTGGTGTGACACCTGGCAGATGGAGGGATCACGGCTAAGTTTTGTCATCAGAGCCACTTATGACCTCCTGCCCACACCCCAGAACCTGAACCAATGGTGGGGAGAAGACCCCGCTTGCTCTCTTTGTCAAATACCTGCATCACTAAGGTACATTTTAACAGATGCACCACGAGCCTCACCCAGGGGTGGTACACTTGGCGGCATAACCAAGTTCTCAGACAGCTGGCATCAATCTTGGAACAGAGGCGAATCACCACAAATGCTCTCCCACAAACATCGGCAGGAAATGTCCACATCACACGATTTGTACCAGCAGGCCAACCTCCGGAGCACCATACAACATCAAAAGATGTAAGCATTCTGCAGGTTGCTCGGGATTGGAAAATGGACTTGGACTTGGGAAAAAAAGCTTGTGTTTCCCCCAGACATTACAGCTACAACACTCTGGCCAGACATGGTCCTGTCGTCCACAACAGCCAAGCTGACATATGTTGTGGAATTGACAGTACCATGGGAAGATGGTGTCGAAGAAGCTTATGACAGGAAAAAGACCAAGTACTCTGAACTAGCAACTGAAGCTGCCCAGAATGGCTGGAAGACCAAGATTTTCCCTGTTGAAGTGGGATGCAGGAGACTCATTGCTACATCTACGACCAATCTATTGAAGAAGATGGGGGTGAGGGGTCACTCCCTCCAACAAGCAATCAAGTCCTTGTCAAATGCAGCAGAAGAAAGCAGCAATTGGATTTGGATTAAAAGGAAAGACAACAACTGGGCTGTAAGCTGAAGACAGGAGGGTATGGAACTGAGGGTGGTGTATCAGGGGCACCAGGTAGCACCGTTGAGCCCTCTGGAGATGTCGTGGACTTATCAATGAAACGTCAAAGAAGGAGGGTGCCCACCTGATGACCCTGATGATGTACCTACCCTCCTTGTCACCACTCCAAGCCCACTGCCAACATCAAGAGTGACGACTTACCATAGAGATTGAAACATCAAGTCCTAGTAGCTCTACTAATCTACTCTACTGATATAGAGGGAATCAGGGAAGTTGTGATTGTTCAGGAAAATGGCACTGAGGTGGAAGAACAGCCATGATCGTGAAGAATGGCAAAGGAGACTTGAAGAACTGATTGGCCTTGTCATATTTCTTTTTCTCGTGTCCTCATGATTGGTTATTAACTATTTAGTGCAGCAAATCTGCAGGCTTTGCTGAATCAATTTAAGCCTCATCAGTTGAGAACTCTGTGGGTGGAAAGCACAGGCATGAAACTGATGTCCGTCACAGGAAGTACCCCCTTCTGCCTCTCCACTACCACCAATGGGGAGGTTTCTTTGCACCTTTGCTGGAAATCAAGTTGTGCTTGTGCTGCTACGGGAATGGCTGAAAATTTATATAGCGACGCAAAATAGATTCAGCAAGCATTTGCCAACAGGAGTGGATACTCAGGAGGTCATGTCACTTTGAGTCAATCACATTAGGGACAACGAGCAGAGGGTTCAACCCATAAAGTGCGTGCTGTGGCAGTGAGGAGCTGGAGAAAAGGGCCCTGAAGAGGAGGCTCTATCTATCCTATCCTCTTTTGGTAGCAAATCTCATAATGAGCAGTAGCACAGGAGATACTGTGGAAGATATAAACACAAGAGATTCTGCAGATGCTGGAAATACAGAGCAACACACGCGTTACAGGCTGAAGCTCTTCATCAGGATCATCAATCTCATCATCAATGTCTGCATGAAGGGTCTCGTCCTGAAACATTGACTGTTTATTTCCTTCCACAGATGCTGCCTAACCTGCTGTGTTACTTATTACATTGGATGCTCCTGTTGTGACCTACTTTACATAAGTGAGAGTAGACGCAGATCGGGGACCTGCTTTGGCTGAAACCTTAATTCCAACTGCTCTGCCAGCAAGGATTTCCCAGTGGTCAAACATTTTAATTCCATTTCCCAATCTCACACCAACATGTCTGTCCACAGTCTCTATTGCCAGGTCAAGACCAAATGCAGATTAGGGGAATATCACCTCAGTCTCCAAACTGATAGCATGAACATTGAATTCTCAAAAATACCTCACTACTTAAAGTTTAGCTAGGTTTTCAAGTATTCACTTTGGTGTCATTCCCTTATAAAGAAACATGGGCATGGAGAATTTGAAAAAGAAAAGTGCTCAGAACTAGTAAATTAAATAGCCAAGAAAGAAGAGAAAAGAACAAAAGAAATAGAAAGTATAACATGTTCTTGTGGTGCATTTAAAGTCCATCTGTGAAGATTACATCCATTCAAGAAAGTGATTCAACTCTTTCTGGGTAACTAGAGCCTGGAAAGAAATGAATCTTGCAAGCATTAAAAACAAGTTTTAATTAATATTTTATCTCCTTGTGAATTTGGTTAATAGTGACATTAGGGCTTACTTTTTATTGGTCTCAGTTTGCTAAATGTTACCGTGGAGAGCATTCTAACTGGTTGCATTACTGTCTGCTATGGAGTCGGGGAAGGACTACTACACAGGATCGAAATGAACTTAGTCAACACCATCATGGGCCTCCATAGTTTCCAGGACATCTTCAAGGACCGATGCCTCAAAAGGGCAGCTTCCATCTCCCAGGACATGCCCTATTCTCATTGCTACCATCAGGAAGGTGGTACAGAAGCCTGAAGGCACACACTCAATGATTCAGGAACAGCTTCTTCTCCTCTGCCATCCAATTTCTGAAAGGACATTCAACTCATGTACACAACCTCACTACTTTATTTATTTTTTTTATTTTTACACTACTTATTTAATTTAACTATTATATATAAATATATATATTATATATATGCTTACTGCAATTCACATATTTTTCTCTGTTATTATGTATTGCATTGTACTGCTGTTGCTAAGACAACAAATTTCACAACATATACCAATGAAATTAAACCTGATTCTGAATCTGATTCTTCTTTGCAAATATATTTTCCTGTTGTTACCTGTTTCCTCTGACCTTTTAAAAATCAAATTTATTTAGTTTTAATTGTTTGAGTTGAAAGTTCCTCAAGTTGATTACATGGGAAGCCAACAACACTGTAGACTTGCATGCTATTTTGATTGCCTCACGTACTCTGATTCAAATTTAGCCCAGAATACGCAGGTGAAAGACCTACTTCTTTCCACCAAATATCAGTTACCAAACATAAATGAGTTTGTGTCACGGTCTTGACCGTTAATTCCTCATATTCTCCTAATTCCCTTTTCCCCACGTTCTCCTGGGCTCCTTGATTGTGGCACCTGATTCTCATCTAAAACCTGTAGCATAAAAACCCTAGCTTTGCATCCACTCATTGCCAGATCATTGTTTTAGCCAGTGTGGTAATTCATGTTCCCGGCCGCTTACGATTGTGTATCCTAAGTTTTACTCCAGTACCGAGGTTTACCTGTGTAACTCTGTCTCTCCGTCTCAAGATAAGTATTGCCTGCCACCTGCCTTTCTGTTTGCTGTGCAACTCCAGCAAAGCTTCATGTCAAGCTCCAGCAATGCTCCTGCCCTCATCTGCATCCGAACTTTATCTCCTCCATGCCAGTGCCCTGCGTTTGGGTACGCCCGTTCCGTGCAACAGTTTGGGAATTCTCATTCCAGTTCCAGATTTCAGAACAACCTGACACTCTCAGCAAGAACTTAACTTGTCTTTGAAATTTCTATATTTAGCGATGGCAGATTTCATGCAATGTGCTGTCCCACATTGTAGCAATATATGATGGTTTATATGCTGTGCAGGCTCCTGGGGGGTGGCTTCCCCTTGACAGTGACTGCTCCCATTAGTCCATCTCAATTTTCTTTCATTCTACAAAAGAATTGAATGCCCAATCTGAATTAGAATCAGGTTTGAGTTAAATCTCTGATTATTATTAGAGACATAGCATTTAATAAGAACAAATGTCTTTCTTTTCAGTTAACACACATAAAAGTTGCAGGCGAATGCAGCAGGCCAGGCAGCATCTATAGGAAGAGGTATAGTCAACATTTCGGGCCAAGACCCTTCATCAGAACTAACAGAAAGAAGAGATAGTCAGGTTGGAGGAACAACACCTTATATTCTGTCTCAGGTTGGAGGAACAACACCTTATATCCCGTCTGGGTAGCCTCCAACCTGATGGCATGAACATTGACTTCTCTAACTTCCATTAATACCCCATCCGTTATTATTATATATTTATTATTTTCTCTCTCCTTTTTCTCCCTCTGTCCCTCTCACTATACTCCTTGCCCATCCTCGGGGCTTCCCCCCCTCCCCCTTTCTTTCTCCCTAGGCCTCCCGTCCCATGATCCTCTCATATCCCTTTTGCCAATCAACTGTCTAGCTCTTGGCTCCATCCCTCCCCCCTCCTGTCTTCTCCTATCATTTCGGATCTCCCCCTCCCCCTCCCACTTTCAAATCTCTTACTATCTCTTCTTTCAGTTAGTCCTGATGAAGGGTCTCGGCCCGAAACGTCGACTGTACCTCTTCCTAGAGATGCTGCCTGGCCTGCTGCGTTCACCAGCAACTTTTATGTGTGCTGCTTGAAATTCCAGCATCTGCAGATTTCCTGATGTTTGCGTTTCTTTTCAGTTGCAGGCTTTGTTTTGGGTTGCATAAGATAATGACATGCCAGGTGCATTTTGCTTATTCAATATTAAACATGTTCAATATTAAGATAGATGCTTTCACTTCAATTATTAGAATTTCAAAATAAGCAATTTTTCATACTATCAAACAAGAATGTAATTAAGCTTGGAACTAAATATAACCTGTTACTTTAGCCTCAAGTAAATATTTCACATTAGCCAGAAGGATAATCACTTTATTATATCAAAATCACGTTTATTATCACTGACATATGTTGGGAAATTTGTCATTTTATGGCAGTAGTAATTGCTCTAAGTTACAATAAGAAATATGAAAATAAATAAATATATAAATGTTTATCAAAATAAAATGTGAGAAATCCATTTAAAATGTCATAATTGTGCAGCAGCCTAATTTGTCCTGTTTGTAAAATTTTCTGTAAATGCTCTATTTTTATATATACTAAACTATTAAGGGAAACAAGTTGAGATGAACCGTTAAAACTTCCATCCAACAAGCCTGTCCAAAATAATCGACATTCATCATATTCTCCAGCTATCAGAGAGCCTGATTTACATCACTTCATTAACAAGGAAACCATGCCCTTCTTCAAAAAAGTAATGTTAAAATTATATGTAGTTTCTACTGGATGATTGGTATTGGTCATCTCTAGTCAAAACCTTTACTGGAGTAGTCACATGGATGTTATGATGAATAAAGCAGGTCAGATTCTATCAAAAATTATCTCAATTTATAACTCCCAGAAGTATTTCAACCACCTCCAAGAAGACATACTAGTGTGATGAAAATCTCCACCTTTGCCTTGATTATTGTAACTGCAACAGTATTAATGTCAGATGATTCTAAATATGAATGTTTTTCTCTTTTGATATGTGCACTGTTGGAAAGCTAAAACCCCATTAGGATTAGTGAGATCTAAGAAATGTCATATCATATAAAGACCTTACCCAACACCCATCAGACTCCTCAGCCAGCAAGGATGACTTCACTCACTACAACTCTGAACTGATTCCATAACCAAAAGACTCACTTTCAAGGATTCGACAACTTATGTTCTCAGTATTTTTGGTTGTATTTGCACAATCTGTCTTCTTTTGTACATTAGTTGTTTGTCAGTCTCTGTCTATATACAACTTATTAGAAAACTATTGTATGTCTTCATTTTCCTGCAAATGTCTGTAAGAAATTAAATTCTCAAGATAGAATATGGTAACATATATGAACTTTGATAATAAATTTACTTCCACTTTGACCTTAAATATATTGGCTCTTAAAAGTCAATTAACACAATTAATACTAACAATCACTGCATAAGATTAATAATGTGAAAAAGGAATAGAATTTGTAGATGGAATATCATTCATCTCAACACACATAAAAGTTGCTAGTGAATGCTGCCTGGCCTGCTGCATTCACCAGCAACTTTTATGTGTGTTGCTTGAATTTCCGGCATCTGCAGAATTCCTGTTGATATCATTCATCTGAGCCATTTACTCAGATATTTCCTCCGCAGGTGCTGCCTGGTCTAAGTACTTCCAACATTTAAATTTTCTTTAATTTCAGCTTTGTAGAATGTGCAGTTATTTTCTGACTACTGACTGAGTAGAGAACTTGGATGAGTCGGTAATTTTCTTCCAATTTCATGAGTTTTAACTTTTTAGCCAAACAGCTTTCTTGACTGACCTTAGCAATGTATTTTGGGAGTTAATGTAAATAAAGGCATACCCCCTTACAATACTTGAATTGGGTTCATCTGGAATCATCTGTCTTCTATAAATTTTCCAAAGTATTCAGTTCTATCCTTAATTATAAATTCTGGTCTTCTCCAGGCAATAGTTGTCTCACGAACAGGCCTAGTCTTGTATTCTCCTTCCTAGGTGGTTGAGTGACATGTCAATTTTTAAATGTGAAGGATTGGTTTTGGAATTCTGATTACTTAGTATAGTCTTCTTATATTCTAGTCATGCCATCTGCAGAGTTCGGACCTACTTCCTTTAAAGTGCTTTATTGGAGCTTGTTAGCTTTTGAAGATTATCACCACTTCTTAATGGCATTATTTTCTTCAGCATTTGGCTTACATTGTCTTTACCTGTTCCAGGATCTTTGCACAGTCACATTCCGTAATTGTGACAACTTCATTACCATAGGAGTTCATAATAATAATAATAATGAGGCAAACTACAGAGAAGAAGTCATCACCCTGAAACAGTGGTGTCAAGAAAACAACCTCTCCCACAATGTCGCAGAAACAAAGGAGCTGGTGGTGGATGACAGGAGGAATGGAGACAGGCTAACCCCTATTGATATCAATGGATCTGGGGTTGAGAAGATGAACAGCTTTAAGTTCCTCAGCATACACCTCACCGAGGATGTCGCGTGGTCTGTACGTACCGGCTGTGCGGTGAAAAATGCACAACAGCGCCTCTTTCACCTCAGACAGTTGAAAAAGTTTGGTATGTGCCCCAAAATCCTAAGAACTTTCTATGGGAGCACAACTGAGAGCATCCTGACTCGCTGCATCATTGCCTGGTATGGGAACTGTACTTCCCTCAATCACAGGACTCTGCAGAGAATGGTGAGGACAGCCCAGCACATCTGTAGATGTGAACTTCACACTGTTCAGGACATTTACAAAGACAGTTGTGAAAAAGAGCCCAAAGGATCATTGAGGACCTGAGTCACCCCAAACACAAACTGTTCCAGCTGCTACCATCTGGGAAACAGTACCACAGCATAAAGGCCAGGACCTACAGGCTCCAGGACAGATTCTTCCACGAGGCCATCAGACTGATTATTTCATGCTGATACAATTGTATTTCTATGTTATATTGACTGTCCTGTTGTGCATTTTATTATAAATTACTATAAATTGCACATTGCAAATTTAGATGGAGGCATAGCATAAAGCTTTTTACTCCCCATGTCCATGAAGGATGTAAGAAATAAAGTCAATTCAATTCAATCCCAATTTACAATACCTTAGCCTAATTTATTTTTATGGGGATTTTGTCTTTTCTTTTCCCCTTACACTAAATTCTAGAGGTTTTGTTTTGGAAAGTACAGCTCTTTCCCTGAGGAATATCTGTCTCTCATATCCACCAGCTCCATCCCTGACATTTCACAAATATTATAGAGGGTAGTATAGAAGCAAATGCTGCATGTGTTATATCACCAGGTTTGTGGATTTCAGCCAAGCTGGAGGTGCAAGGTGGCTTATTGACGAAGTTCCCAACAATCTACTGTAAATTGCACACTAGTTCTAGAGCAGAAGATGAAGCCTAAGGACATCTAAAAGAAAATCATAGGCAAGAGATGATTGGAATGTACATGGAGGTACTTCTAGCATTATCTGGCTGAGCATTATGCCAGAACGTGTGAGATGCCAAATACCATTTCTCTAACTCCAACCTTGCATGAAACCCCAAAAGCAGAAGAGGTGGCTGGCTACCTATAAAATTTCAATGCACCCAACCATAGTGATTCATACTAGAAACAGGACCATTTCTAAAATATCAGTTTGATGCAGAGACAAGAGGTAAATATTATCTCAATAATCTTACTGTGGCAAAGTTTCTTTCTACATGTATTTTTCTTCACCATATGATGACAACCAGGTTCCCAACAAAACACGAAAATAAGGTTAAAGCCTTTAGATTTGTGAGCTGACCATAAGTGTGTATTAAGTATTCATGGTTCATTTTCACAAAGGGTCTCCATTTGTATGTTGCTTTGGGATTGGCATCAGGCAAGTGAACTCTACATACTTCATGTACAGACAAGCTTGCTAGAAGTTCATTTGCATATGTGCTTTTAATTGTATATCTTTGGCTATCAAATTCAATTCAGAGCAAAACAGTGCAGTGTTTAAAATATCATACATCTTCCACAATGATCCTAGTTAATGGAGTGAGCCGAATTAAAGTCACAAGGAAATCCCATTGCTGTTCTCAACACTGGACTTACTGGGTAATGAAACCACCTACTGTACAATGATAGGATTGAGGACAAGATCCAATGCATTGATACCTCCGTTAAGAAACTGTTTTAGCATTTCTTCACTATAGAATGGCACCAAAACCCAGGTACATGGTTAGGCCCTTATCTCTATTCTTTTAGGGAGTAAAACTTGTATGTCTCACTGAAATCATCTTAAGAGCCTGGAGAGGTAGAACCAAAGTGTTCTCTTCTCAGTGGGAAGACCTTTGCTCCAACACCTCTGACCTTGCCAAATCCAGCACTGAGGTAATTACCCTCAAGTATTGACTGCAATGGAGTTAACACTCTACAGTTAGTCAATGCCTGACTCAAATTGTATACCCCAAGCTTGTTCAACAACTATATTGTAGATTCCACAGCAAACAATTAAATTCTACAAGGACATAGAAAAGACAGGACACAGTAGTAACTGCTACCTCATGGCTCAATCACTCTAGTTTAATCCTGAACTCCAGTACTACCTGTGTAGAGTTTGCACACTCTTCCTTTGAATATATAGACTTCATGGAGTCATAGAGTCATACAGAAGTACAGCACAGAAACATGCCCTTCAGTCCATCTATTCAATACAAAAACCATTTGAACTGTCTACTCCAATTGACTTGCTCTGGGACCAGAGCCCTCCATATCCCTACTATTCCTGCACCTATCCAAACTTCTCTTAAACGTTGAAATCGAGCTCACCTGGACCACTTGTGTTGGCAGCTCATTCCACACTCTCATAGCCCTCTGAGAGAAGAAGTTTCCCTTCTTGATTCCCTTAAATATTTCACTTTTCACCCTTAAGCCATGATCTCTGGTTGTAGTCCCAGCTCTGTGGAAAACAACTGTTTGCATTTACACTATCTATACCCTCATAATATTATATACCCCTATCAAATTTCCTCTCAATAATCTATGTTCTAAAGAGTACAGTCCTAACTTATTCAATCTTTCCTTATAACTCAAGTCCTCCAGACCTGGCAAAATCCTTATAAATTTTCTCTGCACTCTTTCAACCTTATTTACACCTTTCCTGTAGGTAGGTGACCAAAATTGCACACAATGCTCCAAATTAGGCCTCACCATCGTTTTATACAACTTCAACATAACATCCCATCTTCTGTACTCAATATATTGGTTTACGAAGACCAGTGTGCCAAAAGTTTTCTTTATGACCCTATCTACCTGTGACGCCACATTCAATGAATTATGTACCTGTATTCCCAGAACCCTTTGTTTTACCACACTCCTCAATGCCCTACGGTTCACTGTGTAAGACCTATCCTGGTCCAACCAAAGTGCAACTGCATTAAATTACATCTGCCACTTCTCAGCCTATTTTTCCAGCTGCTGTAGATCCCTCTGCAAGCCATGATAGCTTTCCTCACTGTCCTCTGCGCCCCAAATCTTGTTGGTCCAGTTAACCACATTATCATCCAGATCATTGATATAGATGACAAGCACCAAAGGACCCAGCATTGATTCCTATCACACACCACAAGTCACAGACCTCCAGTCAGAGAGGCAACTCTCTACAACAACTCTCTGGCTTATTCCACAAAGTCAAAGACTAATCTAATTTACTATCTCATCCTGAATGACTGACTGAACCTACTTGACCAACCTTGCATGTGGGTCCTTGTCAAATGCCTAATGTCAAATGTCCATGTAGACAACATCTACTGCCTTGCCTTCATCCACTTTACTATTAGCTTTGCCAAAAAAACTCTAAAAAATTGGTTAGACATGACCTACCACACACAAAACCATGCTGACTATCCTTAATCAGTCCATGTCTATCCAAATATATATATATATCCAGTCCTTTAGAATACCTTCCAATAACTTTCCCACAACTGATGTCAGTCTCACTGTCCTATAATTTCCTGATTTTTGTTTAGCACCTTTTTCAAACAGTGGAACAACATTGGCTATCCTCCAGTCCTCTGGTATCTCTCTTGTCTCTAAGTATATTTTAAATGTCTCCGTTAGAGCTCCAGCAATTTCTGCACTTGCCTCCTGTAGGGTCCGAGGGAATACCTTGTCAGGTCCTGGGGATTTCTCCACCCTGATTAGCTTCAGGGTAGCAAGCACCTCCTGCTCCTCTGTAATCTATACAGGTCTATGAAGTTGATGCTGTTTTGTCTCACTTCTATAGACTCTGTATCTGCCTCCCATGTAAATACAGATGTAAAGAATGCATTTAAGATCTCCCTCATAAGTTTTGGCTCCACACATAGATTAACTTTCCGGTCCTCTAGTGGACCAATTTGTCCCTAACAATCATTTAACATACTGTACCTGTAGAATCCCTAAGGATTCTTCTTTACCTTGTCTACTAGAGCAACTTCGTACTTCCTTTTAGCCTTCCTGATCTCATTCTTGTGTTCCCTTGCATTTCATGTACTCCGTAAGCACCTTGTTTGTTCTTACTTGCCTATACCTGTTATGCATCTCTCTTTTTCTATTAACTAGAGCCTAAACATCTCTTAAAGACCAAGGTTTCCTACACTTGCTATCTTTACCTTTTATTCTGACAGGCATGTACAAGCTTTCTACTCTCAAGGTTCTGTTTCTGAAGGCCTCCCATTTTTCAAATACATCTTTGCCAGAAAACAGCCTGTCCCAATCCACACTTGCCAGATCATTTCTGATACCATCAAAATCGGCCTTTCTCCAATTTAGAATCTCAACCCTTGGACCAAACCTATCTCTTTGCATATTTACTTTCAAATTAATGGCATTGTGTTCACTAGATGTAAAGTGTTGCCCTATACAAACTTCTGTCACCTACCCTGTCTCATCCTCCTACATCTCAAGGACATGCAATTGACCACTTTAAATTGCTCCTTAGTGTACAGATAAGATGTAGAATCTGGGGGCTATTGATGAGAAAGTGCAGATGATAGAATGTGCTCAGTGTAGGATTAGTGTAATTGTGTAATAATAATTAGTGTAAATAGGACCTTGATAGTTAGTGAAGGCTCAGTAGACCAAAGAACCTATTTCTGTACTGCATGACATGATCTAGACATCAAGAGCTGGAAATCACTAGCCATCAATCAATCTTAATGAATGCACAGTATCCATTAGGCAGGAGCTTCAAAGGAAAATGCCCCATCCTCATTGAAAAGAAAACAAACACAAAGCTCTAGCAAGTGAACGCTCCCACAAAAATACAACTACAATTCTACATCTGGGACAGACTACAGAGTTCCCTCAGGATCAATCCATGAATCATACTTAAATGAAGGAATCATTATTGATTGTATTATTGGCCTCTCAGCTGCAGCATAAAACATTGTGCATTTGGAGGTAATCACCTTTTTGTGTAAATTATCAAAGTTCCTATTCTATTGTAATCAGCTCATTTTTTTCTTTTAACCTTTCTTCTCTGACAGTCCATCACAAATTACCCATTATAATATTCCTCTAATGTCTTACTTTGGCTTTGTTTTTCATCATTTATGAATCATTGAAGCATTATTTTGACAAAGCTATTAATATCCTTGTTGCTGTCTAATGTACCAAGCATAAGCTACCTGGCCACAAAATATGACTTGCAACAAATTTAAAATCTACGTTTTTGCTTTTATGTTGCACTGAATGTATTATAGATATGGTAATTAACAAATGTCAAGTAACTTATTTCCAATCATTAAAGTGCTATTGTTTCATTGGCCTGATTATTGTTTGGCTTTAGCCTTTCACAAGTCACCAAGCAGAATTTTAGTAAGTGCTGCTCGACTGATTCAAATGAAAACATTGGTGTGTCAAAACCATTTTGAAATATATACACAGGCTGAGCTTATATGCATTATTAGAGCACACATTCTAAATATGCTTAAGATTCTAACTTACTCTCTCTAATGGCAAAATAACAAATGTTATTAATGCTCTTAAGTGTTTAGAGAAAAAATATGTTCCTCTCCTTTGAGGATACATTGCATTCTAACTAAGTTGTGACATTTTATGCACTGTATCTTTACATGAATTCTGTGTTAATTAAATTTATAATGTAGTGCTGCCATGCCAATTTCTCAAAAAGACCATACACTTCAAGGCAGACCTTTACCAGACTGGATTCTCTAAAGAGGGAATTAAATGGGCAGCCAGCCAACACATCTTAACATCAAGGCTTCACTCCTAAGCCCCAACTCCCAAGTCCTCTACAAATTAATCCTTTCTGCCATTAATTTTTGCTGGTGGCCTGTTGTTAAAATAACATGCTTACTTCAGTAACATCAATAATTCCAGAAGGAGCTGAGATTGCCTCCAAGGAAGTGAGATTGCCAAAGATAAAAGGAATGCTTATCTTCTAAACAATCATTACTTTCTTAACCTCAGGAAGTATAGCAATAAACTGCAATGGCTAGTTAGCAAAGATATGGTAGATTGAACCAAAAGTTCTAGCTCTTTAATACACTGCAACCTGGTTCACACACCTAATAACCTTTTTATAGATTAATGTTTATGAATCAAAACATCAATGTAAGAATGCATTTTGAGATTGGTTTTAATAATCAGAAAAACTGTGAAAATTCATTTTCATTGATAGAATTCAAGATAAAATTGGTGCAGCACAGGAAAAGGCATATTCAGCCCATCAGGCTTGTGTTGGCTCAATTACATTAATCTTATTCCCTGCCTTTTCCACATGGCCTTGAATATAATTCTCTCTCAAGTACGTAGCTAATTTCATTTCAAACAAAATCACTGCTAGGTTCTGTTTCTATCAATTGTACAAGGAAACAACTCCAGATCATAACTATCCTCTTGGTTAAAAAAAAACATTTATTCTCACATGTCCCCAGTCTCCTTTGCTCAAAAAAATTATATCAGTGCGCTCTGGACATTGAAAAGCTTCCCTTTATATTTGTAATGTAAACCAGTTAGGGTTTTCCCAGGTCTCCTCACAACATTCTTTCATCAAGGAGATCAAACCAAGCCTCTGCATTCTAATATCATAGCTGACGTTAGTGAACAGTACTGCACAGAAGGTAGCCTTTCAAACTGTTGAGTCTATGCTAGCTCTTTTACAAAGCACTCTTGTTGCTGCCAATACACGAAAAATTCATTCACATATTTATTCCTCTGGAATGACCCAGTGGAACAATTTCCACCATCCTGTTAGCGTGGCACAATCTAAATGTCTACCACTTGTTATATTAAAATGTTGTTCGGCATGTGGTCTGTGGTTCTTTTACCAATTATCTAAATTGATTTATTCTTGTTCTCACCCTTTCAACGAGAGTGAGGAAAAGATTTACCAGAATGTGGCCTGGTCTCATGAGCCTGAGTTACAAGGGGACTAGGACTTTACCCTGGAATGTAGGAGATGGAGGGGTGACCTGAAAGAGGTATATAAGATCAGGAGGGGCATAGACAGGATGAAAACATATAGTTGTGTTTCCCAGGAAGGCCATAGTAAAAGCAAGAAGGCATAGGCTAAAATCAGAGACAAGAGATTTACTAAGGACACCAAGGGCAGTTTCTTCATGCAAAGGGTTGTGCATAGTTGGAATGAGCTGCCAAAAATAGTTTTGGGTGGGATTGGCACATTAGCAACATCTAAAAGTCACCTAGATAAGTACATGGATAGGAAGAGTTTGGGGGGCTATGGGCAAAATGCGGGTAGATGAGACTAGCCCACTGAGCAACACAGTCACATTGACAAGCTGGGCCAAATGGTGGTCTCCATGTTGCATGATTCGATGACTGAAAGAGAAATTATTTTATTTGCTATTTCCACTATCTGAACTTTTTATAACATTACAAGGAGGTACGTTACATAGTCTTCACTGCTGTCAGGAAATATTTGAGAATATCCAGACTATTTATATACCTTTAATTCCTCATTCTGGGAGCCATGCCAGTAAATTTATTCTGTATCCCTTCCAAAAACATACACATCCTTCATAATACTTTCTAGAAGGAGCATTTGCATCTGAATCTATTTTAATTCGATCTGAGGTATTCACACACACTCATTAAGAAGAAATGAAGTCCAAATTTAGCAATTGCTAAAAGCAGTAAGGAATTGATTGCTATAATAATTACACATTCATATTTCCTTTTTTGATGCCTCCAAAAGGTGAATTTCACTAAAGTTTTGACATATACAAGAAGAGTGAATGTAATAAGTGCTAAAATCAAGAGGTTAAGGAAATTATCAAATGCTCCTTACTCACTTACCCATTTGAACTGAAGGCTTTAAGTCACAGGGAGGAGATTATGGCCAGCATTATCCAATTAACATAAAACTACAACAAACGTTAAATGTGAGTTTTCCACAGCAGGCACATAACACAGTGGAGACTGGGCATCAGTGATTTTTAATGCAGAAATTGATTTGTTGTTCACCGGAGTTCAGTATGTAAACAGAGGAAAGATTCACCTTGCAAGTGTGATAATATGATAAAGAACTAGCAACTTTTGAAATGAGTCTGTAACAATCGCTTAGCTACAACTTTGATGGTTGATCCAAGAAATGATAAGCAGCCATTACAAATCCAATAAACGGATTTGAGCAGAGAGAATTTTGAGGCAATTTGTCAAGAAATTTGCCAGGGCTTTAAATATTAACACCTAATTTTAATAAAAATCACCATAATTAAATATGTTTATTAGATAAGGCTTTACTGTCCAACACCCACTCCTGTACGACTAATGTGGAGATGGATAGAGAGGAGGTTGAAGGTGATGAGGTTTTGTTTGCAAATCTCAAAGAACCACATTCCTTCATCAGTGTCTGTACTTCAAATGGCATCTATCAGCTCTGCTTTACACTCAGTCACCACTTTATTCAGTACCTCCTGTAACTAATAAATTGGCCATGGAGTGTATGTTTGTGGTCCTCTGCTATAGCCCATCCATTTCAAGTTTTGACATATTGTGTGCTCAGAGATACTCTTCTGCACACCACTGTTGTAACACATGATTATTTGTGTTATTGTCAGCTTGAACCAGTCTGGCCATTCTACTCTGACCTCTCTCATTAACATGGCATTTTTGCTCACAGATCTGCTGCTCACTGGATGTGTTTTTCTTGTTTTTCACACCATTCTCTGTAAACATTAGAGACTGTTGTATCTGAAAATCCCAGGAGATCAGCAGTTTCTGAGATACTCAAACCACCCCATTTGGCACTAACAATCATTCCACGGTCAAAGTCACTTTGATAATATTTCTTACCCATTCTGATGTTAGGTCTGAACAACAACTGAACCTATTGATCACATTTAATTCCTCTGTTTAAAGATATGAAATAATCTTACAGATTTTTAAATGCTATTTTTTTCAAGTTAGACAAGTGTGTGAAGGTATAATCCGAGTCTGTAAAAGTGCCAAATGATTCATGCTTGTCCTTGAACATTTTCCAGGGTTCCTTACAACCCACTTTTGAATGTAAATGAAACGAATTTATTAAGGCTTAACACACATTCAATAGACAGCTTCTTCCTGAAGAAATCTGCTGTGAACGGATGCTTAATAAACATGTCTTTAGTTGCAGAACAGTCAGCACTAAGAACGGGCCAAAATTTCCAAAATCAAACTAAAATATAACATTACTCATCAGAGTTTTCAATTAAAGTACATCTTTATTGACTAGAACAAAACCTAGAACTGAAAAAGGTGCTTAAGGATTTGATTCTTCACTCAGTGTCATTCAGACGAAGGAGATGATTATTGACTTCAGGATGAGGAAACCAGAGGTCCATGAGCATGTCCTCATGAGGGGATCAGAGTTGGAGAGGATCATCAACTTTAATTTCCTCAGTGTTTTAATTTCAGAGGATCTGTTCTGGGCCCAGCGTGTAACTGCCATTATGAAGAAAGCAGAGCAGTGCCTCTACTTTTATTAGAAGTTTGTGAAGATTCAGTATGTTATCTAAAACACTGACAAACATCTACAGATGTGTGAAGGGGAGTATATTGACTGGTTGCAACATGGCCTGGCATGAAAACACCAATGCCCTTTTGTTGGAAAGCCTACAAAAAGTAGTGGATTCGGCCTATCCATCATAGGTAAAGCCCTCCCCACCATTCAGCATATCTATACAGAGCGTTGTCACAGGAAAACAGCCTCCATCATCAAGGACTCCCAACATCTGGGCCATGCTCTCTTCTCACTGCTGCCATCACAGAGAAGGCACAGGAGCCCTAGGACCCGCACCAATGCGTTCTGAAATAACTATCACCCCTCAACCATCAGGCTCTTGAATCAAAGAGGATAATGTCACTCAACATCTCTTGTCCAATCACTGAATTATTCCCACAACCTATGGAATTGCCTTACAGGACTCTTCAACTCAAATACTGAATATTTATTACTTATTTATTATTACTATTAATGTTATTATTATTATAATTTCTATTTTTTTATTCTTCTCTTTCTTTTTGAATTTGTAGAGTTTGTTGTTTTTTTTTTAATTGGTTGTTATCCTCCCTGTTGGATATGGTCTTTCATTGATTCTATTGTGTTTCTTGTATTTACTGTGATTACCCTCATGAAAATGAATCACAGGATAGTATATGGTGACATTTATATGTACTTTGATAATACATTTAATTTGAATTTGATCTTTGAACTATAATTGGAAATGTTAAAACTAAGGCAACTGAAGCATCATAGGATATAGTGATAAAGTTAGTAAATGTTGACACATATCAATCATGATCTAACTGTAGAACCTCATCTAGTGGGAGTACCTAATCTAGTTCCTATGTACCTGTGTCAACAATTGTGTTTGGGGGAGGGGGTGTCATGTTCCGGTCCGTGAGGTCCACATTCCGGTTCATGGTCCGGTCCGTCTACTCCGTATTCCGGGTTTTCCTGTTTTCCCCAGTTCCGTTGGGCACCTTGATTGAGGCGCCTGATTCTCATTTCGGGCTGGCTACATAAATAGCTCCTGGATTCTGCTTCTTTTGCTGGATCGCCCCCATCCGATACCCTGTCAGAAACCTCATCATTCCTCGTCTCAGTCCCCGTAAGAACCCACACCCAGAGGTTCGGCTACAGAACTCTTTCCAGGAAGTTCGGCATTAGAAACCCGCCAGGATGAGACTGGAGCCTTGTCGCGCCAAGATAAGGAACATTCTAGCATTGAGTTTGGAACTGTCTCTTTGTATCCTCATGTTTAGTGTTTCGTGTCTAAGAAGAGCCCTGGTCCTATGCCCTGCACCCAAGGAGGGGTCCTGGCTCTGTGTTCCGTGTCTTATACGAGTCCTGGTCCTATGTCCTGTACCCAAGGAGGGGTCCCGGCTCTGTTCCGTGTACCAAGACCAAGTTCCAGGCTTCGTGTTCCAGCCCAGTCCAAGTCAAGGCTTCGTGTTCCAGCCCAGTCCAAGTCAATACTTCATGTTCCAGTCCAGTCCGGGAGTACCTCGTCCAGTCCAGGAGTTTCCTCATCCAGTCCAGGAGTTTCCTCATCCTGTGCGGGAATTTCGTCGTCCTGTGCGGGAGTGACTCGTCTAGTCCAGTCCTAGCCAGGTCCAAGAGCCTCGTCTGTACCAAGCCTAGCCAGGTCCAAGAGCCTCATGCAGTCCAGTTCTAGCCAGGTCCAAGAGCCTCATCCAGTCCAAGCCTAGCCAGATCCAAGAGCCTCGTCCAGTCCAGTAATAGCCAGGTCAAAGAGCCTCATCCAGTCCAGTCCTAGCCAGGTCAAAGAGCCTTGTCCAGTCCAGTCCTAGCCAGGTCCAAGAGCCTCATCCAGTCCAAGCTTAGCCAAGACCTAGGTTCCAAGTCCGATTAAAGACCCAGGTTCCAAGTCCCCGTCCAGTCTCTGGCTTGAAGTCCTAGTCCAGGTTCCTAGTTCCAAGTTCCTCGTCCAGGTCCCACGTTTCTAGTCCAAGTCCTAGCCCAGGTCCTGTGTCCCTGTCTAGTCCAGGGTCTTTGTCCGTGTCCAGCTTTGTTTCTTCCCGACTTCCCTTGCTTTCTTGATAAACTCATAGTCCAGTTCCTAGTACTTCAGTGTCTGTGTCTTGCATTTGAGTCCGCTCCTATTGCCCCCCCTTGTAACAGGGGGAGCTTCTGCTCAGGGATTAATACCAGTAGAGTAGTATCAGAAATCTAAAACAATTATGTTTGAGTGACTGAGTATCATCTGCTTTTACAACAATGGTTGTAACAATGCACAATCCTAAAGGGATTTTACATGTGACAATTCAATATGACAAGTTTTCCAAATAGCAGAAAGCTCTGGTGATTTTGCACTTCATCTATGTCTAAAAAATTGTTAACACGAAAAAAAGCTGCCTTCTATTTAATAGCTTTCGTACTGATGGCACCTCATATTGCTTTGCTGTCAGATAAGTCCCTTTTTTTGGGGAGTATGCCACTATTGTACTAAAATAAAACAATAAGAAAGCAGAGATCAGTGCAGAGAAATGCATAGTATACCCTTCTGCTTACAAATCTCTGCTGCTAAAATATAACTGGTTCTAGAAAAACTTATGCCTCGGTGATCTGATGATTATTGCTTGAATTTTGAACTGTAGTAATTCTTTCTTCAGTTGATTTTGCTGTAATTTTTAACTTTTATATTATTTTTTTCTCATACCCTATTCAACAAAACTAAGCATATCAGTTAAAGGCAGTGATTCCTTTTCATTGTGCAGCTGAATACTTACTTGCTGAGATGAAATACAGTACTTGGATCAGAATTATGTTTGTATCTGGGATTCTATAGGCAATGTATCATATCCATGTTTCAACTCAATTAAAGCAGGCATGTTTCAACTATAATAGCTAATTGATACAAAACAACATTAAGTCTGTAAGAGGTGGTGATGTTCCAAGCTGACCATAATAAACATGCTGAAAACTGAAATGATGAATAATTTGATAATATTGCATACTCAGTTGAAAATTGTGTATTCAAAGGCTGGATACATATCAGGAGACAGTTGGCATTGACTTATAGTGTTATGTGTGTGGATTCATTTACAACTATTTTGAATTTTGAGGGACAGATGACAAAAATGTTGCCTGGCAGTGATTATAGCAATGCAGAGGAGAGAAAAGAAAACTGTAAATGTTGGTTAAATGTGGAGCATTGCAATGTGACTGTAGCAGGGCTAACCAAATCTAGGTCAGATTTCAAATCAATGCTGTGACATAATATAACAAAGGCTTTTCTTCCAGTTTGCTATTGTGTGACAGCAACTATTTCATTCCCAGCTCAGGCAAGAAGCAAATGTGTTTTTTTTTCCTCAGTACATCCATAACAAAGATTTTATACATACCAGAATTCATCTCAAGCTGACTAACACTGATCAAGAGAGGCTGCGAAGCCTGAATAGGAGTGAAAGAAAGAAAAAGGAGAAATTGTAGCAACCTTCATGATCTCAGAGTAACATGAGTGTTTCACAGACAATGACGTACAGTACTGATGTAATGGTTTAGCCGGTATGGTCCAACCCCGGTTCTAACCAAGAAAACAATATAAAACAGGATTAGAGTTACAAACAGAAGTGGGAGATTATAGATGACTATTGCTGGCCACCATTCTTCTTTTATTTGGTACTTGAGAACATTTTCTCAACTTTGTTGCCTTCCTGGCAGTTGTGATTCTCTTCACACAGTTATTGCTTCTGACACTAGTTATTACTCAATGACATTTAATCTTAATCACACTTTGTCACCTCTTTATCCAGTACGTTTTGGATATTTAGATATGCATTCATTCATTTCCCTAGGTTTTCATTGCACACCCTGGCAACATTTTGAAGGCTTCTATGGCTCTGGTGGCCAAGAAGCCTTTCAAATCTGATATCCATTCTATCATTAGCTTCCATCTCCTTATCAACAGCAGTTTCCATCCTGTCCATTTGTTTCACATAGTTCATATAGACTTCGTTATTCTAATGTTCTGCTGGCCTCATTCTTATCTGTAATCTCTGCAATGCTACGTTTATCCAAAGCACTGTTGTACACATCCTAATATGTATTGACTCCTTTACATTATGTACATTGATGCAGGTTGATTTCTCGTCCAGTTATATCTCCATTTAAAATTTCTCATCCCATTTTCTTCCACGGTAAACACATCCTTGTCTCTGTAACTACCTCCTGCCCTATAACCCTCCAAGGACAGTGCTGCCCTCAAATTCTGACCTGTTACTCATCCCCATTATATATATTTTGTTTTGTTATTGGTGGCTCTGCATCCACCATTTTGCTTTCTGTATTATTATGTTCTCAGTATTATTTATTTTATTATTATTATTATTATTTGTTCAGCTGTCTTTGTACATAGGTTATTTGTCAGTCTTGGTGTGTAGCTTCTCATTGATTCTATTGTATTTCTTTGTTTTACTGTGAACATCTGCAAGAAAATGAATCTCAGGGTAGTGGATGGTGACATAGAGGCATTTTAATAATACATTTACATTGAACTTCTTGTGAAGACATTCGCAGAATAGTGAGCTCCAGAATTTAGACCCAGTGAACATAAAGGAACAGCAATATCTTTCAATGATACAAAGATGTCTGGCACCTTATTCCTTTTAAAGCAATTACATTCATCAGTTGCTCAATAGTGAATCTCGGTGAAAGTCAACATGTGACTTTGGATTGAGTAAAGTTGTAATTACCACACTACATAAGCCAATGACATCTATATTAGCTTTACATAAAAGCAGTCCAACTCATTCTCCCTATAAATAGCCTCCACAATTGAACCTGCCTCCAACACTATGCCTACCAAGACATTGAAGATCCTACATGTCGCTTTTTATTTATTTGTTAGTGCCAAGTTCTTGAACTCACTACTAGTTGGATCAGCTTCTCTTTCTCAAGTCCTTTCAGAATTTTAATCGTGTCTGTAAAATTTCCTCATGATTCTCCAGTCCCAAAGAGGAGAACAAAATCTCCTCGGTGTATCTACACAATTATATAGTCATCGTTCTGTAAAAATCTTGGTGAACTGTTCTGCTCCTCTTCCATTGCCTCCACGTCTCTCCTAAAGGAAGGGTCATGGGACTAGTTTGGATGGGCATCTTGGTAAACATGGACCAGTTGTGCCAATGGGCATGTTTCTAGGTTGAATGACTCTATAACTTTTATAAAAAAAGGTGCCTAGAACTCAACACAATACTCCATTGGTAATGTCACGTACCCCGTGATGGGAATAAAGAACCAGCAGAAATAGAAAACACTTTGGAGTCCAGTATTGCTATTAACTAATAATAATTATTAGCAACTACACAATACAGTAATATAAATGTAGATAAATCAAACAGGTTAGCAATGATTTTATATATATATATATCAGATTATATATATATAAGTAAGTCTTCAGGTGAGCTTGTGCCGTCGATCTTCTCATTGTCTTCCGAGATCCTTTAAAAGTCGCCGACTGTGACTTCAACAAAGGGGACCGGTTTTCTGTGGTGGAGCTATCACCCAGGCAAGGGTGGACACATGGATGACTCCCCACCGGTCACTGCCTTTTCTCTTCACTGCAAGAGCCACTGATCAATCTGCCTGATTGATCCCCCAAAACCCCACTTTTTCTGCGGGCACAACAAAGCTCATTCAGTGCCCCAAAACGTGTCTGAGGTCTATATCATCTGACCTCCTATTTTATCTTCCCATGCTAAGCACCAACTGTCATTCAAGTAACTCCTCCTTCCTCTCTCTGTGTAAGAAATGCACAAGCAGGCGAATGTCCTTGGGAAGTATCAACACGCTACCAAAAAATCATAACATCGATTGTCCATCAAATAATACCGCCTTCGGTCACCATAACAACTTACGAGCTGCTCGGTGCCATCTCCAACTCAGCAGAAATCCAAATGTTAGCCAGTTCTTTCTCATGCCTTAAAGTGACAGTCCAACAGTTAGTCTTCATCTCTCTCTCCCTCTTTCAAAACAACATGTCGGTGTTAAATTACTCTCTCTCTCTCTTTTCCAAAAGCACAGTTCATAGGGGTAATCGAGCACAGTTTATAGGGGTAATTCAGGACCCCGTCACAGTAACCAAACCAAAATTGTGTAAAACTTCATCATAATCTCTTGATTTGTCCTTCTATTTATAAAGCTCAAGATCAAATATGTTTTTTTTTAAACACTTTCTCAGCCCATTTCAAGGAATAATCAAGATGGATCTTCCAATCTCTCTGTTGTTGAAACCTGTCAGATCCTTTTTGTATAATTTACTTTGCCTCTCCTTATTCTTCCTAAAAATGTCATTATTTCTCAATATTAGGGTACATCCAGGACATCCTATCTACTCCATCCATCTGCCTGTATCTCCATGAAAAACATTATTCATATCCTCACCATACACCACACTCTCGAGCTTTGTTATACTGGATAAACTGGATTGTAAATTATACACCCACAGCTAAATTATTAGTGTGTTAAGTAAAGTCGTGATATTAGTAACCATCCCTGGGAGAGTTTACTGTACATTTGTTGCCAGCATAAAAAGCAACCTTCTACTACCACTCTGTTTCCTACTACTTAACCAACTTTCTGTCTGTGTGACTGAAGTCCCTTTCATTCCATGACAAGGGTATAATGATGAATCTTATCAAGTGCCTTTTGAAGACCATAAACACCCAATCAACTTCATTTCCTTCTTATTTTCTCTTTATCAAGTTCAGTCAAGATAGCTAGATAAGAATTGACATTTCTAATAAATCTGGAGACGAGAGCAGAGTGTTCGGCACTGTCTGCCTGCATTTGAGTGGGCTTCCTCCCCCTCTCGCTAGCTGCTGTTGGAGGAGGGTGCAGGAGCCCTTGGGTTCCACGTTGCAAGAATTGATCGGTGAGGATGTGGACTCATTTTGGGAGACTTTGAGGGTCATGGTGCATGTGTTTCTGGACTCTGGTTCTGCTGTTTTTGAGTGGGTTGATCGATACGGACTGAGGTGCTTCGCTGAAGAGTGGGTCTGTGGGCAGCCTGCAGTGGGCTAGCAGCGTGGTGCTGAACTGAACTACTACTGGACTCCTCATTTGAAGTTGACATTCCATGTGTTGGTCACTCGCTTCTGGCTGTTTGCACATTCTTTTCTTTTTTTCACGTTGGGTGTTTGATGTTTTCTTGAAAAGGTTCCAATGCTGTTTCCTTGTTTCGTGGCTGCCTGTGGGAGGCCGAATCGCAGAGATGCACCTCATATACATACTTTGATAATCAATGTGCTTTGAACTTTGGACCTGAATTTTGAACTTTGTATTCAAGCAACTGCTAATTCTCCCCAGATTATTCTTCCCAAAACCTTCCCAGCAAGGATAAATTGATTAGATTGTAGTTGCTAAATTTGTACCAACATCCTTTGTTGAACAACAGCAAAACATTTTCAGTTTTTCAGTCTTCAGGCATCACCTCTGAATCTACAAACATCTGGAAGATTATAGACAGGGCGTCTACAATTTCCCTCGATAAATAAGGACACCTCTCATCTGAACTGGGATACTTATCTACGTAAAGCATAAGAACTCCTGCCTGGGAAGTGCACTGGATTCATTCCAATTTGTCTACCATCATAAAAGGTCAACAGCAGATGCCATTTCATTGGTTCTTCACTCAGCCCTGAAACACTTGGGTGTTGAAGATGCATACATCGAGATGCTCTTCATTGACTCTGCTCGGCATGCAACACTCTCATCCCCTTGAAACTCATCACTTATCTCCATGACTTGGGCTTCACTACCTCCCTGTGAAACTGAATCCTCAATTTCCTCACTTGCAGACCCCAGTTAGTACAGGTTGGCACCAACATCTCCTCAACACTCACCACGAGCACAGGTGCACCACATGGCTATGTGCCTAGTCCCTATCCGATGTTGTATTTAAGTTTTCTGACAAAACCACTGTTGTCTGCTGAATCAATGGTGGTGATGAAGTGCACATGGGGGAAGATTGAAAATCTGGTTGAGTGGTACCACCACAACAACAACTTCTCACTGAACATCAGTAAAATCAAAGAGCTGGTTATCGACAACAGGAGGAAGGAGCCAGAGGTCCATAAGTCAGTCCTCATCCAGGGATTGGAGGTGGAGAGGGTCAGTAGTTCCTTAGCATTATCCTATCAGAGGGTCTGTCCTGTGACTAGCACAGAACTTCAATCACAAAGAAAGCACAACTGAGCGCCTACTTTCTTAGAAGTTGGTGTAGAATCAGCATGTCACCAAAATCTTTGACAAACTTCTATAAATGCACAGTGAAGAGTATCCTAATTGGTAGCATCATGGCCTGGTATGGAAACATCAATGCTCAGGGACAAAAGTATCTTCAGAAAGCAATGGATACAGCGCAGTCCATCCCAGGCAAAGCCCTCCCAATCATTGAATACACTTACATGGAGCACTGCCACAAGAAAGTAGTATCCATCATCAAGGAGCCCTGCCATCCAGGCCATGCTCTCTTCTCACTACGGCCATCAGGCAGGAGGTACAGGAGATACCACAGCACCCATTTTGGGAACAGTTATTACCCCACAGCCATCAGGCTCCTGAACGGATATGGATAACTTTACTCATCACAACTCAACCTATAGATTCTCTTTCAATTACTTTTTACAACATATGTTCTCAGTATTGTTTAATTTGCACTATTTGTCTTCTTTAGCACTTCGGTTTTTATCATTTTTAAGTACAAAATTTCATAAATTCTATTGTATTTCCTTTTTTTCCTGTAAATGCCTGACTGAAAATGATTCTCAACACAGTATATGGTAACATGTACATATTGTGATAATAAATTTTATTTTGACTTTGATGTTGACGTTTAAGTGCGGTTAGCCTATCCAGTACCTCCTCTTTATCAATTTCATTTTCTCCTTCCTTCGCTGAGATTTCAACAGTATTTTCCTCCATGTTAAGACTGATGTAAAGTGCTTATTTAGTATCATTGCCATGTCCTCTACCTTCTTGACTGAATTTCCTTTCTGTTCACTGACTGATTTTATCTCTTCTCTTACAACCCTGTTATGTTTTCTGCCAATCTTTCCTCATACTTACTGCTCATTTCTTTTTATCAATTCCCCTTTCAACTTTCTGTAATCAGCCTGATACTCATTTATGTTAACAACCTGTCAGCTGCTCTGTTTTGTTCTCAATCACGGTTTTGCCCGTTAAGTTTAGATTCTATACTCACCCCACTAAAGTCAGCCCTTCTCCAATTGACTGTTCTTACTCTGAAGAAATTTATACCCTTTCCCACCTGAAGCCCTTCCTCCTCATGCATCTGAGAATCTGAAGCCCTGTCCCCTAACCCAACTGTACAGCCACACTTGTGATATCCTCACATTTCTACGTTCATTGAGAGTAATCCAAACATTGAGAGCTTGCTTTTCCCTTTCCTGATTCTTTGAAATCTGCCATGACATTGACACCAGCTTGACTTCCAGCTTTTCACCATCCCTATCCAGAATTTTCTGCAGGCACTTGGTGATATCCTTAGTGCATACACCATAGAGGTAAGGTTCCATTCTAAAAGCATCTGCCTCCATTGAAATGCCTGTTTGCCCCTTAACTATTGACCCTTCTGATCGCTCTACTCCCATCCTTTGTTGTTATGAAATTTACTGTTTTGCAGCAGCAGTGCAGTGCAATACACAATTAAAAAGCTATAAACTACCATAAGAAATATATATATAAAAAATAAATTAGGTAAATAGTGCAAAAAGCGAGCAAAAAAAGTATTGAGGTAGTGTTCATGGGTTCATTGTCCATTCGGAAGTCTGATGGTGGTGGGGAAGAATTTGTTCCTGAAACAATGAGCAAGAGTCTCCAGGCTCCAGTACCTTGTCTGCAGTGGTATCAATGAGAAGTGGGTGTGTTCTGGCTGATGAAAGCTTTTAATGATGGATGCCACCTAATTGAGGCATCATCTATTAAAGGGGTTCTTGATGCTGAGGAAGCCAATGCCCATGATGGATATGGTTGAGTTTACAATTTTATGCAGCTTTTTCTGATCCTTTGCAGTGTCCCCTCCATACCAGGTAGTGATAAAACCAGTTAGAATGCTCTCCACGGTACACCAGTAGAGATTTGTGAGAATCGTTGATAGCATACCAAGTCCCCTCAAACTCCTAATGAAATATAGATGCTGCTGTGTCTTCTTTGCAATTGCATCAATATGTTGTGCCGAGGATAAATGCTAAGAGGTATTGACACCCAGAGATTTGAAATTACTCACATTTTTCACTGCTGATCCCTCCATGAGGATTGGTGTATGTTCCCTTCACTTCCCCTTCCTGAAGTCCACAATCAATTCCTTGGTCTTACTGATATTGAATGCAGCTTGTTGTTACAACGACTTGACTCAACCAGCTGACCTATCTCATCCATGTGTGCCTCCTCGTCACCATCTGAAATTCTGCCCACAATAGTTGTATCACAGGCAAATCTACAGATAATTCTTCTGAATGCCTAGCCGCACGGCAGTGAGAGTAGAGCAGCGGACTAAGCACACAACCTTGAGGTGCGCCAGTGTTGATTGTCAGTGAGAAGCACGAGTTATTTACAATCCATACTGACTACGGTCTCCCAGTGAGGAAGCCAAGGGTCCAGATGCAGACAGAGGTACAGAGGCCCAATTTTGGAGCTTATTGATTAGAACTGAGGGTATGATTGTATTGAACACTGAACTGTAATCAATAAACAGTGGGCTGACATGGGTGTTACTATTTTCCAGGTGATCCATGGCTGAGTGAAGAGCCAATAAGGTTGCATCTCTGTAGATATATTGTGGTGGTGGGCAAGTTGCAGTGGGTCCAGGACCTTGGTTTGGTAGAAGTTAATTCGAGCCATGACATCACAACTGGGTGATAGCCTTTGAGGCAGCTTCTCCCTGTGCTTCTTGGTCACTGGTATGGTCGTCACACTTCTGAAGCAGGTGGAAGTCTCCAACGGCAGCGGTGAGAGATTGAACGGGTACTTGAAAACTCCCAACGGTTGGTTGGCACAGGTTTTCATTGGCCTACTAGGTACACCATCGGGGCCTGATGCCTTGGCTGGGTTCACCCTTTCGAAGGATGCTCTGATATCGGCCTCCGAAACAGAGATCACAGGGTCACCAGATGCTGCAGGGGTTTGCACAAGTGTTGTTTTATTCTCCCGTTCAACACAAGCATAAGAGACATTGAGCTCATAAGGGGATAAAGCATCACAGCTATTTATGATGTTGGGTTTCACCTTTTTGAAGTACTGGCCTGCTAATCCTGCCAGAGCTAATGCACATCTGATTCCATCTCTAACTTCAATCGGAATCTCTTTAACTCCCTTAAAATAGCCTTCCATAAGAAGTACCTGCACTTCTTGTATATTTCTAGATCATCGGTCTTGAATGCCACAGATCTTGCCCCCAGCAGACTAAGAATCTCCCAGTTTTAGCTTTGGATATGTCCAGTATGTTCTCTAAAGCACACACTCATCGACGCAGGTCTTGGTGAAGTCAGTAACAATTGTGGCATATTCATTCAGATTCAAAGATGAGTCCCTGAATATTGTCCAGTCGACTGACTCAAAGCAATCCTGTAAGGGCTCCTCTGCCTCCCTTGACCATTCCTTTTTGGTCCTCACCATTGGTGCTGCGGTCCTTAGTCTCTGCCCAAACCCGAGGAGCAGAAGTACAGTCAGATGATTGGATCTGGCATGGCATGGAAAGGGTTCTTGATGGTGGTATAAAAGTGCTTCCTCTGCTTGCACATGTGATGTGTTGGTGGTAGTTGTCCAAAGACTTCTTCAAGCTAGCCTGGTTGAGAACCCACACCATGATACGCAAGGCATCAGGGCACACTTTTCGTGACTGTTGATCATGGTGCTCAACTCCTCCAGTGCCTGACTGACGTCGGCCTGAGGTGGAATGTACCGGGAAGATGGCAGAAAACTCCTTCTGCAGATAAAATGGATGCCTTTGGACCACTAGGTGTCCCTGGCCAGATGAGCAGGGTTGAGACAGAACCACCACATCTGTGCATCATGATGAGTTAAACTGCACCTCCCATACCTTTAAAAGACAGAGCTATCCTGTCTTTGCAGAGAATGATGAAGCCATCAGGCTGCAGTGCTCTAACTGAAATGGTGGACATGAGCCATGGTTCCATCAAGCAAGGTACACAGCAGTTCCTGATGTCCCTCTGTGTTGCAATCTTGCACTGAGGTCTTCATCAGCAGGATGGTCGGGTGCAGGGGTCCAAGACCTATACTTTTCAATTGTACCTGCAGACTGGCTCATCTTTTGTGTTTCCGTTTTCTTAAAGGGGGAACTGTACTCATGATCCAAGTCTACAGTCTGGGATCAGCCAATATCGCCAGGTTTGAGTATTGATAGATTTTTTTTAAGTGGCTTAAAACAACGTTGCTTACTAAGGTACTCATCATGGCTGTGACTGTGGACTTCAGCAGTAGTAGTCCTAAATGGAAATATTTGATGATTCCTATCAGACCTGCATACAAAGAGTCGCCACTTATCGACACCACCTTGTGACACTTTTGGCCGAGACCCTTCATCAGGAATATCAGGATCATGGGTCCTGATGAAGAATCACAGTCTGAAATGTCAACTGCTCGTTTCTCTCCATCGACACTGCTTGAACTGCTGAGATAACATAAAAACACAAGAAACATGAGCAGGGATAGGCCATCTGGTCAGTTGAGCTGTCAGCCATTCAGTAAGATCACGGTTTATCTCTCTGAGGAGTCAGCTTCACCTGCCTGCCTTTTCCCCTTAATCCTTAATTCCTCTGCTATATAAAAATCTGTCTAGCGGTATTTTAATTATATTTAATAAGGTAGTTTCTACTGCTTCCTTGGGCAGAGAATTTCACAGATTCACAGCTCTCTAGATAAAGCAGTTTATCCTCATCTCTGTTCTAAATCTATTCCCCTGGATCTGAAGGCTATGTCCCCTAGATCTAGTCTCATTTACCAGTAGAAACAATGTTCTTGCCCCTATCTTACTTTTCTCTTTCTTAATTTTATATGGATCTATAAGATCCCCTCTCATTCTTCCGAATTTCAAGTTCCAAGCAACTCAACATCTTCTCATAGTCTAAACCCTTTATCTCCAGAATCGTCCTGCTGGACATCCTTTCCACCACTCCGAAGCCGGCATATCTTCCCTCAAGTAAGCAGAACAGATCTGAACGCGTTACCCCAGGTGTAGCCTAACCAGTACATTCTATTTTTGCATCGTCACCTCCTCCCTCTTAAATACAGTCCCTCTTGCAGATGAAGGCAAACATTTCTTTCATCTTCACGATAACCTGTAGCATGTGCCAACCAACCTTTTGCGATTCGTACCTCCGATATTTTGTGTGTTGCTCGAGATTTCCAGCATCTGCAGAATCTCTTCTGTCTCCAGAGCTGTGCTCTTCCATTTGATGAGGATTCCTGCAGTTGCATCCTGAGTAGGGTACAAGATGCACTGTATTGTTCACATGTGGATCAGGATGTCCATTCCAGGACTCTGTGATATCCTGCCATACCTCTGTTGACCAGATGCAAATACCTATAATACTATTGATATCAAAGTATTTACTCTTTAACATGGCATTAAGTAACTTTTTAAATTCCCCAGCTCTTTGTTTTAACCAAGTGCTCTTTCAGTCCTTTGCTCCATAACTCCTTTTTAATCAGCACTTTTTCCCCTTGTTCCAGTTTTGGAATGGATCTTGCAAACAGTGGCATTCACATACATTTGCTGTCTTTAAAGGTGGAGACAAAAGAACTGGTTTGTGCTGTGAAGTACCTTGGATAGGTAAATGCACTGCATTTTGTAGATGGTGCAGATGGTGAAGGGAATTAGCTTTTAACCCTTACATACTGTTCATATTCTATACCTTCACAGTATGATCCAGGTCAATTTTGACCCGGCCCAAGAATCCCCTCATAACAAGTGTCTATACCAAATTTTGAACCACAGATCTAAATGGGTGATTAATCCTTAGTTAATTTTTCAGAGATCTAAAATCCATTTCAATAGATACGAGTCAATTTTGACCAGGAGCAGCCTCAATGTGTATAAATCCTTAATTAATGTTTCAGTGTTCTAAAATCCATTTCAACAGATACGGGTCAAATTTGATCCAGCACAGCCTCTATGTACAAAAATTTGTAGCACCTGTACAAAAGTATAAATTTTTATAATATTTTCATTTTTGCGCATTTTGGGTCACCTTAGGAAAAGTCATCAAATTTCGGCTAAAAATGGCATTTAAGGTGTTTTTACTACTGTCAAATGTCAAAACGGGTCAAATTTGACCCGTACAGAAATGCTCTTCTGCACACCACTATTGTAACATGAGGTTATCTGAGTTATTGTCACTTTCCTGTCAGCTTGAACCAGTCTGTCCATTTTTCTCCAACCTCTCTCATTAACAAGACATTTTTGCCCACAGAACTGCCACTCAATGGATGTTTTTGTTTTTTGCACCATTTTCTGTAAACTCCAGAGACTGTTGTGTGTGAAGATAGCAGGATATCAGCGGTTTGAGATACTCAAACCACCCCATCTGGCACCAACAATCATCCCACAGTCAAAGTCACTTAGATCACATTTCTTCCCCATTCTGGTGTTTGGTTTAAACAATAACTGAACCTTTTCACCATGTCTGCATGCTTTTATGCAGTGAATTGCTGCCACGTGATTGGCTGATTAGATACTTATATTAACGAACAGGTATACGGGGGGGGGGGGGGGGTCTAATAAAGTGACCACTAAGCGTATGTCACGATATATTATACTGAGATTCATTTTCTTGTAGGCATTCACAGTAGAACAAAGAAACACAAAAGAATTAGTGAAAAACTACACACAATGACTGACAAACAATGAATGTACAAAAGAAGGCAAACTGCAAATGCAAGAAAAAGTTAATAAATAGGTAAATAAATAATACTGAGAACATGAGTTGTAGAGTCCTTGAAAGTGAGGCCATAGGTTGTGGAATCAGTTCAGAGTTGTAGAGAGTGAAATTATCCACACTGGTTCAGTAGTCTGATAGTTAAAGAATAATAACTGTTCCTGAACCTGGTGTTATAGGACCTAAGGCTTCTGGACCTTTTTCCCACTGGCAGGAGAGTATTCCACCATATTCCTGACCTATGCTCTGGATATTCTAGAAAGGCTTTGTAGCGTCAATGAGGTGAGTCATTGGCAGTTTAATGCCCAACCTGTACTTGTGGCCATTGTATTTCTGCAGCCAATTGAGTCTCTAGCTAAAGGTGATTGCACCCCCATGTTATTGACGGTGGAACACTTGGCAACGCTCATGTCCTTAAACATCAAGAGTTAGAGATGGTCTTTGTGTTTGAAGGAAGCACTTGCTTTTGTATCATTGTGGAATTTGCAACGTTCCAGCTATTTTGAAAATTGTCATGGTTCACATCTGTCAGTGACTTGCCGCTGCCACTTCTAAGGTTTGTGGAAGTTAATTCAAGACCCTGAATGTGTGATCATAAACTACGAGATGCCCATCTACCCAATGAAGTCACAATATCTTCAGATTCAAATGAAGTCACTTTCACTAGGATTACAGTGTGAACGAGAGTGCTGTACACACTAATGCAAGATGTAAGCCTCTCTTGCTGGAGCCTACCATCAATGGTAGACATAATTCCTGCTCAAACCAAAGGTGCATTTCAAATAGTACTGTTAACACAGAGATTGGATCTCTATCCCTTTATACTACCAAGATAATAAACGAATACATCTTATTGAAATACTACTGTTTTCTAAAAGTCATACAATAAGGTTATTTTAAAGCATTTGCCATAAATCCAAGTCCAGATAGTGTGGATTATCCAATATCAGGTTGGTTTTACAACGATTGCATTCTCAGATCAGTCAGTTCTGACATTGGCACCTGTTTTTACAATGCCCAACCTCAGACTCCTCTGCATCCACATCACACCACACAAACTGAACCCATCATATCCCTGGATTGGAGCAATGATCTGCGGCACACCAGTGGGTGTATATTGGGAAAAGAAGTGTTACTATGATATGTAAAAAAAGCTTTACACAGCTGAAACAGTTTTCTCCCACAGAAGTAAATATGCCTGTTGACATTTGCAAATTACTGTGATTAACAGCAGGCTCAAGGGACCAAGTGACCGACTCTTGCTTTTATTTCTAATGTACTTAGATGGCGGTGGAATAGCCTGTACTTTTTTTGACTTTTAACCTTAAAATGGATAAAGCCAATATTGATGATTTCTAGTTGTGAAAATTCAGGAGAATACAGAGAAAAGCCATGGAAATCAGCTGGTCTAAATATGTGTAGATAATCACTCACTCCAGCTGCTCAAACCACAGGATCCCCGACAGTTAATGATTTCTTATTTAGTCTTAAACAGTAATCTTTACTTAACAGGCAGATTTGTCTTTTCACTCCATTACAGTTCCATTATGTGTTTATTTCCCCAGTATTTACTACATACGTGGATTTAATTTTAGGAAATGTTATGTGGCTTCAAAATAGGAATTATTTATATAAAAATCCATAACTTCAGACAATATATAAAGTAGGAACTTAAATATGTGACTCTCACCATCATTGGAAACACTAAAAATGTTGCTACCTTGTTTATTTTTAAAATAATTCTCTTTATAGGAGCAGATTAAACATTCAGCATTGCAAGGAAATGACTAATCATGCATTTCTAATAGATTTGGTCATTAAAAGGAGATGTATAATTATATTTCACTTTCTCCTCCCATACTCTATCAAATAAATCGTGACACTATTAAATTCAGCCACAGTGGAGGTGTACGGGAAAATCCCTGTCAATCATTACTGTAAGTAAATTGAATCGATGTTACTCACTTTGTATCATGATTATCATCCACTCCTACAGATCTATTTTAAGTGGACTCTGTGAATAAAGTTTTTTTGTTGCTTTTATTATTTAATCTGCTTGCTACAAAATATAATTCCCAGATGTCACTGAACAACACAATTATGGATTTTGATCCTAGTGGAACTTAGGAAATTCACATTAGGATGGACCTCATCACTATTTGTTATCATTAAAAAGCTAGTTAAAACTATTTCTGGGCCTATCACTCTCCACGTAGAAACCAAGTTGCCCCTTTTTTCCTATCTTTGCTGATACTTCGTTAGGAGGGGTGCTGAGGAGGAAGCACCATACTGCGGGAGGGGCAGAGAGGAGGGAGCGCCACACTGCAGAGGGCCGGGGACGAAAGAGCGCTGTGCTGCGGGAGGGGTGGCGAAGAGTGAGCGCCGTGCTGCGGGAGGGCTGGTGAGGAGGGTCTGGTGTCCACAGAGTGCGTAGTCTGTTGAGCACCGTTATCAACTCTGCTGCTGGCTAATTTGACGTAATTTTGTCTGAGAGTTCAGCAGCGCTGTATTCACAGAGCTTTGGACAACTGAATCCCTGACTAAGAACTTGGAAACGCTATCTAAGAATTTAGAGCTAGCACCATTATTGGGAGCCAGCATAGCCGCTGCCTCTCTGCGTATCTTGGGAAAGATCATATACACTCTAAAATAATATAAAAGTATAATTTACCTATATATATATATATACACACACACACACACACACACGCACACACGCAGTACATACATATACATAGTATACTTTTTGTAACTTACAGAATTTTTATGTATTGCACTGTACTACTGCCACAAAAAAACAACATACATCACTGATAAAACAGCTGATTCTGATTCAGATATTAATTTTTGATTGTCTATATTCCAGAGGGAATTTGACCTTTCCAATGTTACTATTAGGTGACAAAGTATCATGCTCCAAGTTATGGCAGAGCAAGTGCAGATGCAGTCTAACAGCTTCTCCCAAAAAAATACTTCAATGCAGAGTCAGCCAAAGGAGCAGTTGAGCAGCACCACCAACAGCAAATTCAATTATTAACAAGGTGCCGTTGTACAGTCAGATTGTGCTATTTATGTAAGACATTATTTAGATAGTCATTAATAGCTGCTCCAGGAATTTCAAAACTAATTGTTTGCTTTGTTGTGCTAATATTACTTTGTGTCTAGATGTCGGATTGTAAGTATCTGTGCTATGTGACTATATTACTGTATCTTGCACGCTGGTCCCAGAGGAACAATGTTTCACTTTGCTGTATACATGTGTATGGTAGAATGATAACAAACTTGAACTTGAGGTTGAATATTTAATCCCTGATTAAACATGCATTTGCTTTCCACACCCCATACCCTGATCTCCACACACAGCTATTATTTATATAAATCACAGCCAAAAAGCTTTTCACTACAGGGATAAATTATTGTTAGCTATTGTCAACATCAGCTTTACTTCTTCATTAGCTTCTTTATTGTTAAGTTTCCAATACCATTTTGACTGGATTCCACGAGTGGACTATAATGAGGCTTTGCTCTCTAATCCTTAGCAAACTACGTCCAGCAGATAGTTGCATTTTATCCCCACTGCCACAGCACAACTTGTGTCAGTAATGAAAAGGATCAGGTTCAGTATACCATCTTCGGTAATTGAAGACAAACTTCTTCATCATTGGCTTTCTTCATTTATTTCATAATTGTCCTAATTCTGTAATCAACTGCCATGATCTCCATAAAAACTGGTAACGATACAATCACATTCTGAACTTAACAACAAAATTCAACTTTGGCAGTTTCGGTGTCAAAAATAACAAGGCAGCAAAATTAACTACTGCTCTGGCCTCAATCTCAAAGGATTAAATTCTATTAAATTCAGGAAAGCTGCTGGGATGTTGGTACCAATAGCAAAAAACAAAACAAGGTTGTATGAAAAATGACCTTTGGGCTTGTGTCATTTTAGTGAAATTTCCAAGTTGTTGTCATATTAACTGGGAACATTTCTTTTACTTGACACAGCAAGGTTTGGAATTCTGACTTCTCACACGTCCAAGTATGTTAGAAGAGTACATTTATGTTGGTTTATGAAAACAAAAATCTGCTCTTTTTAAAAATGATCCTTATTCAGTTTTGATGGTGGTACTAGAGTGTGAAATGTAGTAAAATTTCAACACAGGTCGATTTAATGTAAAAAAAAATCAACTTAAAGTTTTACAGGTTAATAATCCACCTCGTTCTCTATTCCTGGAAGTAAACCAGTATTCTTTATGAGAAAGGAAAATAATTAATTTTTTAGCTAGTTTGGAATACATATTTCACAGCTTCCGTCAAAAGTTACCAAAGGAAGTTGCTTTTCTTTCTGAGTTACATTCCATGTTATCCCACACCCCTCACCCAATGTGCTAGTGCATACTTATTCTCGTACAAGAATGGGGTCAGATTGAGGTCCTTTATCAAAATTGGAAAACCAGTTGGTTTTCAGTAGCAGAGAAAATAGGAGAAAGATGGTAGATCAAAGAGAATCTCTCTGATAGGGTGAGACCAAAGGAGATAATGTAGCAGTTGGAGTAGCAATTTAAAGAATATATTGTTTCTTTGTCTGTGTAATGTGTTGCTAACAGTCAGGTTATCGGTCATGTCCTGCAGGTCTGACTGTATCATGGAAGAAGAAAACTTAATGGGGCTCAGTCTTAAACAAGGGCCTCTGCCCAAAATGTCGACTATCTATTCATTTCCGTAGATGCTGCCTGGCCTGCTGAGTTCCTCCAGCATTTTGTCTGATTCCTCCATCATCTGCAAACTTTCTAGTGTTTAGGATAGCAAAACTGCCTGTTAAGAAAAAAATCCTTTAGTAATTGAAGATAGCAAGAGTTTGTGTGTTGGGGAAAACTATTACAACTTACAGTACTGTTCCAAAGTTTTAGGCATATATACATGGCTAGGGTGCCTAAGACTTTTGCACAGTACTGTATTTGTCAACAAGGAGCAGAGAATGAATTTGTAAATCTGGCAGGAGTAAAGGATGCAGAGAATGGTGAGGGTGAGGGGCTGCAGGAGGGGTGTGGGTCAGATGGCAGGGAGGGAGTGCCAGGGACAGTGCGGTGGGCTGGCAAGGGTACATTCACACATGGCCCGAAGACACCAAGCAAAGTTATTTGATTCGAAACATTT